>NC_053023.1:54590468-54827516 GCF_003073215.2 Triticum urartu
CACGCTTGCTTTCAACCACGCTCTGCGGAATGTGATGAGCTCGGAAATCTCGACAGAAATCATCCCAAGTGATAACACGTCCACCTCTGGAATCCTTGTACTGCTAGAACCATTCTGCAGCTTGATCTTTGAGTTGGAAGGAAGCGAACTTCACAAAGTCCTCAGGCCTGACGTTGCTGCACTCGAAATGCTTACACAGATCCACAAGCCAATCGTCAGCATCGGTTGCCCCAACACAATTACTGAAAGTCTTTGCCCCGTTAGCAAGGAACTGTTGAGTGTAGCAAAGTGACTCTGATTGCTGCCTTGATTCCCTTGACTGCCTTGATTGCGCTCTTGGAGAATTTGCATGATCAGCTGAGTGTTTGCATTGGTTGCGGCCATCACAGCTTGCCATGCCTCTGGAGGAGGTGGAGGCGGTGGCGGATCTTGATTCTGGTTCTGTGGTGCTCTTAGCGGGAGCTATCCTGAAGAGGTTGACCACCATTAGCACATTCACAGATAAATATTTAAGCTGAATCCAACGGAATGAAAATTGCAACATATAGTCTTCACATCCGAACAAAATGAACGAATGCATTCCTCTTCAAATGGCCACATATCCATAAATTGAGAAGCCACATAGAATTAAGGTAGAAAAATAAATCAACAAGGTACGGATCAAGAACGAATAATCGGTAAGAAATCCCAATCTCAAACCAATATCCGTGGAAGAAGAACTAGAGCTACAAGAATTCCCACCTATGAAACTCCCGAACCTTTCCTGTTATGCAATCAGGTGTTGGGGATACAGGGGAAGCATAATATCTCACCCAAACTAGCAAATCCTACATCCAGCTGTATCCATCCTTCAACACATAACCAAGAAAACTTCAGAAACCATCTACCTCAACCTTCGAAAAGCATCCGTTATACAAGTTATGGCGATACTCCCGAACTCCCGCCCCAGTACTGGGTGGCGTCGAGGTTATCTCACCAATGAACTGCATAAAAGAGATTTTCGATGTCGGCAAACATATCTCAAGTATTCCAGAATTGCAACGATAAAATCATGATGACAACACCTCAGAGCTCAACTCCCCGGGACACTTCCACTAAACCCCTGACAGGAGGCACCAAGACAGTATTCTCATCATAAGCCATCGGAACAAATCCAAGATACTCGCGTGATCCTAAAATTTTTTTTAGTGAAATTTGAGAAGAGAAGAGTCAAAACTCTACGTCAGGATGCCTTACCAGAGCGATGAGGAGACTGGGAAGTAAAAAGAATTCCTAACTCTCCGATATATAAATCCTAAATGACTCAAAACATTTTTCTAGACACAACTCGGCTGCTAAAACGATCAAGCAATGGGGCTCCTAAGGTCGGGGAAGGCTCTGATTACCAACTTGTAACGCCCTCGATGCGGCTATAGCTCCCACGTGTCGAGGCACGACTTAGAGGCATAACCGCATTGAAAGCAGTGTCGCAAGTCAGGCAATCATTACAACATCCCATGTAATACATAATAAAAGGGGGAGATACATAGTTGGCTTACACTCGCCACGTCACATCAGAGTACATAAATAACATCCATCAAAAAAACACTCATGGCCCGACTACGGCGCCAAAATGGAAAAGAACCCAACATGCGACAAGGCCCTGAATCAAACCCCAACTAGGCACCACTACTGATCATCGGGAAAGGAAACATAATAACGCTGAGAGTCCTCGTCGAAATCCCACTTGAGCTCATACTCGTCACCTGGAGCGAAATCACCTGGACCTGCATCTGGAGTTATAGTATCTGTGAGCCACAGGGACTCAGCAATCTCGCACCCTCGCGATCAAAACTATTTAAGCTTATAGGAATGGATGAGGCAAATATATGTGGAGCTGCAGCAAGCGACTAGCATATGTGGTGGCTATCTTATAGGCAAAAGAGAGCGAGAAGAGGAGGCAAAGCGCGAGCGAGAAGCTATAAGAACAACCTGCGCAAGCATAACTCCAACACCGTGTCCACTTCCCGGACTACGCCGAGAAGAGGCCATCACGGCAACACACTCGGTTGATTCATTTTAATTAATTAAGGTTCAAGTTATCTACAACCGGACATTAACAAATTCCCATCTTCCCATAACCGCGGGCACGGCTTTCGAAAGTTCAATCCCTGCAGGGGGGTCCCAACTTAGCCCATGACAAGCTCTCACGGTCAACGAAGGAATAGACCTCCACCCGAGACACACCGATCAGACTCGGTAACCCGGTACAACAAGACAATTCGACAGGTTAAAACAAGACCAGCAACACCGCCCGAATGTGCCGACAAATCCCGATAGGAGCTGCACATATCTCTTTCTCAGGGCACACTCAGATGAGCAAGACGATGGGTAGGCCAGCCCAGAGTTGCCCCTGGTAGCCCCGGACATCCCTCGGTTGGACCAACACTCAGAGGAGCACTGGCCCGGGGGGTTAACATAAGATGACCCTTGAGTCTGCAGAACCCAAGGGAAAGAAAAGGCTAGGTGGCAAAAGGTAAAACCAAGGTTGGGCATTGCTGGAAAAGCTTTAATCAAGGCGAACTATCAAGGGGTTCCCATTATAACCCAACCGCGTAAGGAACGCAAATCCGGGAACATAACACCGGTATGACGAAAACTAGGGCGGCAAGAGTGGAACAAAACACTAGGCGAGAGGCCGCGCCTTCCACCCTTTACCAAGTATATAGATGCATTAAGATAACATAGCAATATAATGATATCCCCAACAAGTAAATAAAAGATGTTCCGACAAGGAACGGCCTCCAAACTTCACCTGCAACTAGCAACGCTATAAGAGGGCTGAGAAAAGCGGTAACCTAGCCAATCAACGGTTTGCTAGGACATGGTGGGTTAGAGGTTTGACATGGCAATTGGGAGGCTGACAAGCAAAAGGTAGGCATCGTAGCATTGGCATAGCAAGAGCGAGCAAACTAGCATAGCAAAGATAGTAATGATTTCGAGGGTATGATCATCTTGCCTGCACAGTTGTCAGAGTTGACTGGATCCTCACAAGCAAACTCAACGGGCTCCTCGGTAGCGAACTCGTCTCCTGGTTCTACCCAACAAGACAAACAAGCAACAAGGACACAATCAACCACGTGCAAGAACAAGCAATATGATGAAATGATGATATGCTATATGTAATGCGATGCGGGATGCAAAATGCAAGATATGACAGGAAATGCATGAACCTGGCCTCATCTTGGAATTCCAAGGGTGCCACTGGATAGAGGGGATGAAATCGCTTGAAAACGATATAAAGATCATTGGAATCGGAGTTACGGTTTGGAAATGGCAAGCGTTTTAAGATATGACACCGGTCTGCAATTTACAGCAAGTAGGCATCTAAAGGCAACGAAATGAACATGCTACAGCCACCAAACAAGACAACAAAAGACATGGCAGGGATTCACACAAGATGCTTAACAAAAGGCTAGCACTGAGCCATGGCCAATTCATCCATTAAGAGGTTCAAACAAGCATGGCAAAAACGCAAATGCAAAACAGATTCCAGACTTGGTGAAATTAACACTAGTCTGAAATTTCAGATCACGAAGCCCTCTTCGGAGCAGCAAAACAACATGATACATGACCTGAACATGACAAGTAAGAACATGGCATGGAGCTACTCAACAAGCTTAACAAAAGTCCCAAAGTGACCTGGGGCCAAAAGGGATCACAAAATATATTAACGGGCACACGAACATAGCTAAAACACAATCAGTTTTCAGACTTAGTGAAAACTGAGACATGCTGAAATATAACTCACGAAGGCATGTAAACGAGCTCGATGAACTCACCATGGTGAAAGTCATGGCAAGGAAGGCATACACCCATTAAGAAGGCAAAAAATACAAGCTAGACATGGCAAGAACAATGGCATAGCATGCACGGATCAACTATAACAACGTCGGCCAAATCGTAAACGAGTTGACGATCTGCCCAGATTCACCACGAAGCAAAAGTAGAGCTCGATTGACTAAAGCTAGGGTGCTCCATAATTGCAAACAAAGAGCATAACATGATTAACAAAACTCCTTTACTGATCATCCTCAAAAGAGGCACGGATCACTAGGAAACAAGCTGAACATATGGCATCATGAACTAAAATATCCCAGACTTAGTGAAAACAACTAAGTCCCTGAAAACAGATTTCCCGGGTGCCTCTCTTTGCAAGCTTGCACAAGTCACCACACACACCCTAAAAATGCATGGGTTGCACCCCTGGAAAGAAGACAAAATGCTTAACAAAACATATGAAGGACTCACAGGCATAGCATGCACACAATAATCATGGCAAAAATGACAAAAGTCTAAGATGAACTAGCAGATCTGACAATTAACTCACGAAGCCTCCTTATAACAGAATTTTGGGCAACAGGATGAACTCAAATGAAAATGGTGCAATGGAATGGAATGATGTACTCGTCGAGGCGAAGATTTTGATATATTATATGCCCAAATCGGAGCTACGGATGCAAAGTTACGGGCGGTCGAAGTATGCATAAAAAACTAGGGTTAGGGACGAAAAAAATCAACCGAGATGACCCAGATCCAGATCTGGCGCGTTCTTCGATGTTCGCCGGAGTCACTGTAGCTCGAATCGCCGGAGAGGAGAGGGACGGACGGAGCTCGGGGAAGAGGCCGGGGCTCACCGGCCGGAGCAAGGCGGCGCCGGCGGTGGTGGACGGGGGCGGCGCCGGCTAGGGCGGCGACCCACGGCGAGACAGGCGGCTGCGGGCGCGGCTCGCGCGCCGGCGAGGTGGCGCCGGCCGGCGATGGCGGCGCGGTGGCCGATCGGGAGGAAGACGGTGGCGCGGGCGTCCCTGGCGGCGGGGCGATGCGGGCACGGGAGGCGGCGGCTGCGGGCCGGGAGGGCCCGCCCTGGGCTCCACGGGCTGGCGGCGGCGGCGAAGTGGGCCTGAGGCGCGGGCCAACGAGGACGCGCCACATGGCAGCGGTGGCGGGTGGTGATTTGTCCGGCCGGGTCGGACGTGTCCGGCTCGGCGCGGGGATCTTTTAGGGTTCGGAGGTAGGTGAAGATCCGAAAAACGGGGGGGTGTATATATAGGCATAAGTAGAGCTAGGAGAGTCCAAATGAGGTGCGGTTTTCGGCCACGCAATCATGATCGAACACTCTAGGACATGGAGCAGAGTTTGGTGGGTTTTCGGCCAAATTGGAGGGGTGTTGGGCTGCAACACACACGAGGCCTTTTCGGTCCCTCGGTTAACTGTTGGGGTATCAAACGAAGTCCAAATGATACGAAACTTGACAGGCGGTCTACCGGTAGTAAAGCAAGGCCGCTTGTCAAGTATCCGTCCAATCCGGAAATGTTTAATCGCCACACACGAAAGAAAGCTAGAAATGACCACCGGAGGAGAGCGAAGCGCCGGAATGCAAAACGGACAACGGGGAAAATGCTCGAATGCATGAGATGAACACGTATGCAAATGCAATGCACATGATGACATGATATGAGATGCATGAAAAACGAAAACAACACACGGAGACAAAGGCCCGAACCCGAGAAATAGATATAACTTAACGCCGGAAACGGCAAGAGTTGGAGTACAAATTGAGAAAGTTACACCCGGGGTGTTACATCCACTGTGTTGTCACCATAAGGCTTGATGGCCCCTTCGATCATCGCTAGCGATGCGGTCCAGGGTGAGGTTTTCCTCCCCAGACAGATCTTCGAATTCGGCGGCTTCGCACTGTGGGCCAATTCGCTTGGCCATCTGGAGCAGATCGAGAGCTACACCCCTGACCATCAGGTCGGATTTGGAAACTTGAATTACACGGCCGACATCCACGGAGACTTGATCTTCGACGGATTCGAGCCCAAGTTGGACGCGCCGCACAGGCGCGACGAGCATGACGTAACTCTGCCGTCGGACAATGTTCAGGAGATCGCATCTGCAACTACTCCGGCCATTAATCCGGAGCAAGACGCGCCATCCAAGGGTGGAGGGATGGACCCCGCCATGGAGGCCGCACTCTCAGTGGCGATAGAGCCGGATACTGACTTCACCCCTCACGAGAGCCGCGTCGCCGAACCGCTGGAATCATCTCCGGCCACGGACTCCGAGCCGCTTATATCCGTACCCGTCCAATCCGACTGGGCGCCGATCATGGAGTTCACCTCCGCGGATATCTTTCGGCACTCGCCCTTCGGCGACGTGCTAAATTCATTAAGGTCTCTCTCCCTATCAGGAGAACCTTGGCCAAACTATGTCCGGCTAGAATGGGATGCGAACGACGAAGAAATTCGCTGCCCACCCACCACCCACTTAGTAGCCACTATCGACGACTTAACCGGCATGCTCGACTTCGACGGTATGGACGACGAAGCCGGAGACAAACAGGAACCACCGCCCTCAGGGCACTGGACCGCCACCTCATCATATGATATATACATGGTGGACACCCCCAAAGAAGGCAATGGCGATGAGGCAGCGGAAGACGACCCCTCCAAGAAGCAACCCAAGCGCCGACGTTAGCGGCGCCGCTCTAAGTCCCGCCACAGCAAGAGCAGTGATACTGTCACAGTAGATAATAACACTCCGGATAGCGCCGAAGACAACAACAATCCCCTCCAGCACGATGTAGAGCTAGAGGACGAACAAGCTGGCCCTCCAGAGCAGGCAGCAGATGGAGAACCGGAGAAGGATAATTACATGCCTCTCTCCGAAGACGAGGCGAGCCTCGGCGATGACGAATTTATCGTGCCTGAGGACCCCCTCGAGCAAGAGCGCTTCAAGCGCCGGCTTATGGCCATGGCAAATAGCCCGAAGAAAAAGCAGCAACAGCTTCAAGCTGATCAAAGACTTGCTAGCAGACAGGTGGACCGAAGTCCTTGCGGCCGAGGAGTATGAACTCGAGCGCCCCTCCAAGAGTTACCCAAAACGCAAGTTGCTACGTCACCTCGAGGAGGAAGCATTGAAACCTCAATCACCAGTGTGCGATGTGGCTGACCGGCCACCGCGTGGCCGAGCCAGAGAGGCGTTTCAGCCTGAAGTTCAGCCTGCACCCCGCCGCCACTCAATCAAAAATACTAAGGCCCGGGACAATACAAGGGACCTGCAAGACGTATTGGACAATAAGGCAAAGATCGCAAGGTCAATATACGGGTCACGGACACGCGCGCCAACACGGGACGATGATCGTCGTGTCGGATACATCAAGAGTAAATCCGGCCGGGCCGAATACAGCAGACAAGATTCGTATGGACTGCGTCGGGATATAGCCCGGCACAGAGGCGCCGCACACCCCCTATGCTTCACCGATGAAGTTATGAATCACGAATTCCCGGAGGGTTTCAAACCCGTAAATATCGAATCATACGACGGCACAACAGATCCCGCTGTATGGATTGAGGATTTCCTCGTTCACATCCACATGGCTCGCGGTGGTGATCTACACACCATCAAGTACCTCCCACTAAAACTCAAAGGACCAGCTCGGCATTGGCTGAACAGCTTGCCAGCAGATTCCATCGGCAGTTGGGAGGATCTGGAAGACGCATTTCTTGACAACTTCCAGGGCACTTATGTGCGGCCACCGGATGCTGATGACTTGAGACATATAACCCAGTAGCCAGGAGAATCGGCCAGACAATTCTGGACTCGGTTCCTGACTAAGAAAAACCAAATTGTAGACTGTCCGGACGCAGAGGCCCTAGCGGCATTCAAGCATAACATCCACGAAAACCAAATCTATGGCAGCCCTCACAATACTTATGACCCGCTTCTGTGCGGGCGAGGATAGCTGGCTGGCTCGCAGCAACAACACATCAAGGAATCCGGACACTTCGGATACCAAAGATGTTAACGGTAGGCAACATCATAACAGACCAAAGCGCCGCAATAACGGCAATAACACCGAAGATACTGCAGTTAATGCCGGATTCAAAGGCTCTAGATCCGGTCAGCGGAAAAAGCCATTTAAAAGAAATACTCTGGCTCCGTCCAGTTTGGATTGCATACTGGATCGCTCGTGTCAAATCCATGGCACCCCCGACAAGCCAGCCAATCACACCAACAGAGAATGCTAGGTGTTCAAGCAGGCCGGCAAATTAAATGCCGAAAACAAGGAGAAGGGGCTGCACAGCGATGACGAGGAGGAGCCCCGGCCGCCGAACACAGGAGGACAGCAGGGTTTCCCCCACAAGTGAAGACGGTGAACATGATATACGCAACCCACATTCCCAAGAGGGAGCGGAAGCGTGCACTAAGGGACGTCTATGCGATGGAGCCCGTCGCCCCAAAGTTCAACCCATGGTCTGCTTGCCCGATCACCTTCGATCACAGGGACCACCCCACTAGCATCCGTCATGGCGGATACGCCGCACTGGTCCTAGACCCCATCATTGACGGATTTCACCTCACTTGAGTCCTTATGGACGGCGGCAGCAGCCTGAACCTGCTTTATCAGGATACAGTGCGAAAAATGGGTATCGATCCCTCGAGGATCAAACCCAGCAAAACCACTTTTAAAGGCGTCATCCCAGGTGTAGAGGCCCATTGCACAGGCTCAATCACACTGGAAGTGGTCTTCGGATCACTGGACAATTTCCGAAGCGAAGAGTTAATCTTCGACATCGTCCCGTTTCGCAGTGGCTATCATGCACTGCTCGGACGGACAACATTTGCAAAATTCAATGCAGTGCCACATTACGCATACCTCAAGCTCAAGATGCCAGGACCTCGCGGGGTCATAACAGTAAATGGAAACACAGAACGCTCACTCTGTACGGAAGAGCGCACTGCGGCCCTCGCAGCAGAAGCACAAAGCAACCTGTTCAGGAAGACCACTCATTCAGCGTCACAGGCCCCGGACACCTTCAAGCGAGTCTAGAACAAGCTGCAACAGGATCGCCTGGCACGATCAGAGCTCGCCTAGCAATTCGTCCCCCGTCCAAGTCCCAGTGAAGCGACGAAATCTGTGCCGCACGTACATAGCTACGCATTGAAAATACCATGGACATAGGCGGGGGCACGATCAGGACATGCCCCGCATTGCGGCTTAACCGCACTAGGGGCTGCATACCTTTTTCATTCCTTTCCTCTTTCAGGGCCTAACTCTCTGGAAGCCCTTTCCTGCAGTACGATTGCCGGACACATTCCGGAAGCAACAACCAAGGAGGCAAGAAGCTAAGATGAACACGGGAACCGCCAGGTGGTCTCTAGTAATAATTGATATACCCGCTTTTCACTATTCATGCGTAGCTTGCCCTACTTTATGCTTATTGCACTACTTGCACCAAGTACGCTTCGGCGTATTAATATGTCATTGCATTATTTAAGTTTTTCTCTTTCTCTTATATGTCCATTTACGACAATCCACACCCGTACATTAGGGTAAGGTAAGTACGCCAGGGGCTCTCGTTTACCCCATAAAACGGTGCCAGAAGTCCGAACACTTTCGATAGTGCGGCACCCCGAACTTATAGCATTATATGCATCAGCTCCGAATCATGTCTTTGGTCAAATGTTGGGTTTTCCCGGCTCCCATGCTTTGGTACCTTACGTTCCGTTATATCGGCTAAGGTAGCGGTGGGAGAACTACTGCGATTGTGTCCCGGTTCTTCTAGACGAGCACCTCAGTAGAGAAAGCCAAAAACTGACTGTCATGATCAGGCGAGAGACTGGTCGCTGTTCGAGAGGTCTCAAGTCCTTAAAGACTTTTTGCGCTTCGGGCGAGGAGTCGGTCTTGTCCGGCTTAGGCGTATATAGCGCCCCAAATTCGGCCCTCCGAATACCAGGGGCTTCATCAAAATTTAAAATGCTAGACTTCAATGGCTAAGTGAGAGTGATAAAGCATTATAGTCCGATTGCCTGGTTCATTGTGTTGAACACCTCCCTCGAAGGACCCAAAATTGGGGTAAAGAGTGCTCATTTTTATCCCGAACACCCCAAAACTAGTTACATGGGGGCAGAAGCCGCCGACTGGCCTACTCTCATATTTTACAAACAGCCGCACATATGGTAATATTTTAAATTAAGAAAGCGTCCCATGGCGCAAATAAACTCATTTCATATTACATGATCACATGAGCATGTTCATTCAAAAAATTACATCCTTGGCACACTCATCCGCCACTAGGCGGGAACCCTTCAGGACACTCTCATAATAGTTCTCGGGGCAGCGATGCTCCTTGCCCTCCGGCGGCCCCCCTTCACCAGCTTCACGGCATCCAGCTTCGCCCAATGCATGTTCGCCCGGGCAAAAGCCCTGCGTGCACCTTCGATGCAGACGGACCGCTTTATGACTTCAAGCCGTGGGCAGGCTTCCACAAGCCGCCTCACCAGACCAAAGTAGCTGCCGGACAGGGGCTCGCTAGGACACATCCGGACTATAAGGTTCCTCATGGCCTGTTCGGCCTTGTGAAGCTCGACCAACTGCTTCAGCTGGTCGCTCAAGGGCACGGGGTGTTCGGTCCCAGTATACTGAGACCAAAACAGCTTCTCCGCCGAACTCCCATCCTCAGCTCGGTAAAACTCTGCGGCATCCACTACACTAAGGGGAAGATCTGCAAACGCTCCTGGAGAGCTCCGAACTCGAGTAAGAAAAAGGAAAGTCTCTTTCACATGCTTGCTTTGCATAATGAATGCCTTACCCGCTGCTATCTTGTTCACCGCGTCAATCTCCTGAAGGGCCTTGTGGGCTTCGGCTTTGGCGCTCCAGACGCTTTCAAGCGCCTGCGTGAGCTCAGACTCTCACGTCTTAGAGTCCAGCTCCAAGGACTCATGCCTTTTGGCAAGAGCCTCGAGCTCTTGCTGCACCTCGCCTACTCGGGCTTCTTGTTTCTCCCATTCAATGCGCTCCTTGGCCGCTTTGTCTTCGGTCTTGGCCAATGCCTCCCTCAGGGTCGCCACTTCGGCCGTGGCCCCTGACAAATCCATGATGATCCTATTATCTTACACCCAAACTCCTTTTTAATATATAGACAAAGGTACTACTTACCTTTGTTCTCCTCGAGCTGCCTCTTGGTAAGGACGAGCTCGGTCTTGGACCGCTCTAGGTCCTGCTTCAGTGCAGAAACCTCCGCAGTACGTGCGGCAGCGGCGAGCAGCGAAGCCTGCACATACACATAGATACATTCTGATTAGACTCCTGTGCCGTCATTTGATCCTCTATTCGGCTTTTCTTCTTGAACGCCGAACAGAGCATCAGTGGATACTATCTATGCGGTAATATTTTCTTATATTTTTTGGTTTCTTACCTCAAAGCCTGTTCGGAGGCTTGCGCAAGCTTCGGCCTGTCCGTGTTTGGCGGACTGAACCTTCTCGACCACCGCACTCATGATAGTGTGGTGCTCTTCATCGATGGAAGCGCTGCGAAGCGCTTCCAGCAAGTTTTCTGGTGCCTCTGGTTGGACAGAGGACACCGACACAGATGGTTGGCCCCCCATAATGGGGGATCGCCTGCCGGAGTCCGGAAATCGAAGGTTCCAGCGCAGTGTTCGACTGAGGTCCGAACTCGGAACCCGTAGGAGCCTCGCTCCCTTGGTACCCAGGGTCCGGGAAGTCGCCTTGAGGCACCCCAGGACCACCTCCCCTTGGCTCAGTGCCTTTTGAGACAACACCTCGGCATTGTCCGTAGGGCGAGGGGTGGTAGCGGTCGGGAGAGAACCACTGTTCATATCCGACGAGTCCAGAGAGCCGCTCGACGAGGATACGTCGAGACGAGCTTGGGACGGACTGCATAATCTCGTTCGGCATGAGAAGAGGCAGTGTAATAAAACATACCATGAAGTACTATGGTGCCCAGACACTTACAATTTCACCAGGGGCTTGACCCTGGGTAGCCACTCGTCGTCGCAGTCGGCGGCTATTGTGGCGTAGTCCAGAGGGAGGGTCCTCCCCTTCTTGGACCCTTCGGCCTCCCCGGTTAGGTCGGCCTTCCTTTTCTTGTCTCCCCTGGCTGGGGCGGGAGAACTTTCCTCTTCCTCCTTGAGGGAGTCCTGGATTAGGGGGTCTCCGGACAGCCGGATTATATCCTTTGGCCGGACTGTTGGACTATGAAGATACAAGATTGAAGACTTCATCTCGTGTCCGGATGGGACTCTTACTTGGCGTGGAAGGCAAGCTAGACAATACGGATATGTGTATCTCCTCCTTTGTAACTGACCTTGTGTAACCCTAACCTCTCTGGTGTCTATATAAACTGGAGGGTTTTAGTCATTAGGACACAACAACTACAACATACAATCATACCATAGGCTAGCTTCTAGGCTTTAGCCCCTCCGATCTCGTGGTAGATCTACTCTTGTACTACCCATATCATCAATATTAATCAAGCAGGATGTAGGGTTTTACCTCCATCAAGAGGGCCCGAACCTGGGTAAAACTTCGTGTCCCTGCCTCCTGTTACCATCCACCTAGACGCACAGTTCGGGACCCCCTACCCGAGATCCACCGGTTTTGACACCGACATTGGTGCTTTCATTGAGAGTTCCTCTGTGTCGTCGCCGTTAGGCTCGATGGCTCCTTCTATCATCATTAGCGATGTAGTCCAGGGTGAGACTTTTCTCCCCGGACAGATTTTTGTATTCAGCGGCTTTGCACCGCGGGCCAATTCGCTTGGCCATCTGGAGCAGATTGAAAGCTACGCCCCTGGCCATCAGGTCAGATTTGGAAGCTTGAACTACACGGCCGATATCCGCGGAGACTCGATCTTCGACGGATTCGAGCATCTGCCTTGTGCGTCACGCGGTCATGATGAGTACGATTTAGCTCTACCATCCGACAGTGTTCAGGAGATCGCACCGGCAGCCGCTCCGACCCTCAATTCGGAACCAATTGCGCGTCCATGGACGGGTGGATGGACCCCACCACGGAGGCCTTACCCTCATCGGCAATCCAGCCGAACATCGACCTTACTCTGCACGAGAGCCGCGCTGACATACTGCCGGATCTCTCTCCGGCCACGGACTCCGAACCGCCTGCGCCCGTCCCTAATGAATCCAATTGGGCGCCGATCATGGAGTTTACCTCTGCGGATATTTTTCAGCACTCGCCCCTTGGCGACATACTGAACTCGTTGAGGTCTCTCTCCTTGTCAGGAGAATCCTGGCTGAAGTATGTCCGGCAGGATTGGGATGCGGATGGCGTCAAAATTCACCGCCCACCCACCACCGACTTAGTAGCCACTGTCGATGACCTAACCGACATGCTCGATTTCGAATCCGAAGACATCGACGGTATGGACGAAGATGCAGGAGATGAACAGGAACCACTGCCCACAGGGCACTGGACGCCCACTTCATCACATGACGTATACATGGTGGACACACCAAAAGAAAACGACCACGAGGAACAAAAGGACGCAATGAAGGGTTGTCCCCTCGAGAAGCAGTCAAAGCAACGGCGTAAGCGCCGCTCCAAATCCCGCCTCGGAAGAAACAATGATCATACAGACCCAGCGTTAGAGCAGGGTGAACCATCTCCGGACCACGGCAACACGGAGTCAAACCGAACAACCCGATCCTGTCAAAGATAACAGTCCGGATGACATCACACCGAACAGACACCCGGAGCAACAGAATGCCCGTCAAAGGCTCGTTGCCACCGCGAGGAGTCTAAAAAAGCAGAAGCAAAGGCTCAAGGCTGCACAAGACACACTTAAAATCAGATGGAGTAAAGTACTCAATACAGCAGCAAAGTACGGTGGTAATTGCCCCATTAAGAGCTACCCGAAGCGGAAGTTGCTACCTGAATTCGATGAGGAGGCCTTAGATCCCCCGCAACCAAAAATTAAAACGGCCACCTGGCCGGATAGACGACCTCACGGCCAACATAGAACGGCAAACAATGCCGCACATAAGCCAATACGTGATCCACGCGAGGGCTCGCATCAAAAGGACAACGCAACCTGATCCATCTATGGACCACGCAAGCGCGCTCCAGCATACGATGCAACACAACAAACATCCGAACAATGCGGTACACCCAGATACAGGGGTGCCGCACACCCCCTATGTTTCACCGATGAGGTGCTGGACCATGAATTTCCAGAGGGATTCAAACCCGTAAACATAGAAGCATACGACGGAACAACAGACCCTGGGGTCTGGATCGAGGACTATATCCTCCATATCCATATGGCTCGAGGAGATGATCTCCACGCCATCAAGTACTTACCCCTCAAGCTCAAAGGGCCAGCTTGGCACTGGCTTAAAAGCCTCCTCGAAAACTCCATCGGAAGCTGGGAAGAGCTCGAAGATGCTTTTCGGGCAAATTTTCAAGGGACTTATGTCCGACCTCTGGATGCGGACAATTTGAGTCATATAACTCAACAGCCCGGAGAGTCAGCCCGAAAGCTTTGGAACAGGTTTCTTACTAAAAAGAACCAAATAGTCGACTGTCCGGACGCCAAAGCCTTGGCAGCTTTTAAGCATAGCGTCCGCGACGAATGGCTTGCTAGACACCTCAGCCAAGAAAAGCCGAGAACAATGGCAGCATTAACAAGCCTCATGACCCACTTTTGCACGGGTGAAGACAGCTGGCTAGTCAGATGCAGCACCAGTGACCCAAGTACATCCGAAGTTAGAGATGAAAACGAGAAATCACGACGCAGCAAAAAGAATAAGCGCCAGAACAAAGAAGACAGTCCGAAGAGCACGGAAGTAAATGCCGGATTCAGAAGCTCTCGGCCAGGTCAGCAAAAGCCGCCCCCCTAAAGGCGCCAGGGATGAACTGTCTAGCCTGAACAAAATTCTGGACCAAATATGCCAGATCCATAGCACCCCTGGTAAACCCGCTAATCATACCCATAGAGAATGTTGGGTCTTCAAGCAGTCCGGCAAGCTGAACGCTGTACACAAGGGGGAGGATACACCAAGCGAAGACGAGGATGAGCCTCTCAAGCAAGACACTGCGGAACAAAAGAAATTTCCACCAGAAGTCAAAACAGTAAACGTGTTACACGTAATCAAGGGGAGAAGTAAAGCGGCACTCCCAGAGAAATATGCCCAAGGGCCTATCACCGCGGAGTCCTGCCACTGGTCGGCTCAACCGATCACTTTCGACCATCGGGATTACTCAGCAAATATCCGGCATACAGGATGGGCTGCCTTGGTATTAGACCCAATAATTGACGGATACCATTTCACACGAGTCCTGATGGACGGTGGCAGCCGGCTAAACCTGATATATCAGGACACAATCCGCAAAACGGGGATAGACCCAATGAAAATTCGCCACAGCAATACTACCTTTAAAGGAGTAACGCCAGGCCCAGGGGCTCACTGCACGGGCTCCCTACTACTAGAAGTTATATTTGGCCTCCCCGATAACTTCCGTCGCGAAAATTTAACCTTCCACATTGCTCCGTTCCAAAGTGGCTATCAAGCACTACTTGGACGCGAAGCTTTCGCTCACTTTAACACAATACCGCACTACGCTTCCCTCACGCTTAAGATGCCCAGTCCACGTGGCATCATTGCAGTAAATGGAAATATGGAGCGATCCCTGCACGCCGAAGAGAATGCGGCTGCCTGGGCAGCCGCACACTAAAACAGCCTCACCAACTAAAGTATTTGATAGGTCGTCAAGACCACGGACACGGTTAGACGAGTCCGGTGCAGCTGCATGTAATTCGTACAGGTTTGATGGCCACACCCCTATCACAAATACAAGGGGCTCAACGCACGTAGACAAGTGGCAAATTTTACTTATCTTGAATTATAGGTTGTTTTTTCAAAAAACCTACCTTTTTGCACGACAACTTTTCACCTAAGTTCCTCTCTTTTACAGATGACCACCGTGCTACACCCGTCCAGGATACGGCACAATGGAGACACGGGCGCAGACGTTCAGAAGGGACCCGTTCCAAGGATTCTTTTTAGATTAAGACCCTGCGTCAACCTTTTTTACTGTCTCTTATTGATACACATCCCTCGGATTCTCAGTACAATTGAGAAGGATGCTGGCGTCTTGCATGTGGCCACGTCAGAATAATGCACGTACCTGAACACCAGGGGCTTCTTACAAAGGGCACTGATTAGGCCCGGTTCATACCATAAAGACCGAATACCTTAGGGAGTGTTCGGCGTCGCGAGTTTGGCCCTATATGCATCAGCTCCGAATCATGTCTTTGGTCAAATGTTGGGTTTGCCCGGCTCCTATGTTTTGGTAACTTACGTTCCGCTCTATCGGCTAAGGTAGCACTAGGAAAACTACTGCCATTGTGCCGCGGGTCATCCGGACGAGCACCTCAGTAGAGAAAGCCGAAAACTGACTGTCATGATATAGCGTGAGACTGGTCAACCACTCGATGACCTATCAGAATGTTAGAATTTCTCCGCCTTAACGAAGGGCCGTTTCCTGGCCAGGCATGTACGCACCCCGAATTCGGGAGAGTGCGGAGCCACCAGGGGCTATATAGTAGCCCCACCGTCAAACTCCTATGGCTAAGTGAAAGTGTTAAAGCATTATAGTCCGGTTGCCTCGTTCGCTGCGCTATCACCTCCTTAATAGGACCAAGATGTTGGGTTAATTGTGAACACGCATCTTCTACGAACACCCCCGCATTCTATGCGTGGGGGATGAAGCCGACGACTGCAATATTTCAGGTTATACACATGTATACATAAACGGCCACACAGGAGGCATCATATTACTTTCAGGCAAAAGTATAAACACAGCCTTAATAAATTTCATAAAAACATTGTGTTTACAATGGGAATACATGTCACTCAAACATAATATTCTTCGAGCACTGGGCCTCTATCAAATGAGCACCCTCGAGAACCTCTTCGAAATAGTGCTCGATAGCCACTCGGCCTATGGCCGAACCCTGCGCCGCAATAGTGGTAGCATCCATCTCCGCCCAGTATGCTTTTACACGGGCAAGGGACATCCGCGAGCCTTCTATGCACGCCGACCTCTTCATCACATTGATGCGCGGCACCACACCAAGGAACTGTTGCACTAAGCTGAAATAGCTGTTCGGCTTCGGCTTTTCCGGCCACAGCTGATCCACAATAGACCTCATGGCGAGTCCGGACAACCTATTGAGTTCGGCCCATTCGGCTAGCTGATCAGTCAATGGAAGCGGATGCTCTGGAATGTTAAATTGCGACCAGAACAGCTTGTCCACTTCACGATCTGTTTGATCTTGGAAGTATTTGGCCGCATCGACAACGCTCGCCGCCAAGTCCATGTATGCGTCTGCCGAACTCCATAGCCGATCCAGAGGGGCATACCGTGGATCTCTGAACTTCCTCCGCAGCATAAAGGGCTTCCCAGCCGCAATATCCCCGGCTTCACGCAGCTCCTCCTTCGCTCTCATAGCAGAGCGGGTGTCTTTGTTCGCCATCGTGGCCTTTTCAAGGTCCGTTGCCTTTGCTCGGTTTTCTTTTCCAAGGAACTGGCAACGGTCGGCAGTGTCTTTTAACTTTACGGCCATCTTGGCCATCTTCTCTTTGCTCTCGCAATGCGCAGCCTTCTCGGTTTTCAACTCTTCGGCCGCCTTCACAGCAGCCGCATTACTAATCCTTGCTTGTTCCTTGGCTCGGGCAAGTTCCGCCCGCAGGGTTTCCACTGTGGCTGCTCCATCTTCAGTCATAACATATTAAAGATACTGGCATCATGATGCTCTTACTATGTGGCATTCACCAGAAAATACCACTTACCATGTGCCTCGTCAAACCTCTTGTTAACAAGCTCGATGTCGGCATCCGCCGCATCCAGTTGCCGCTTCAGTTTGGCAAACTCATGAGTCCGGCTAGCCATCGGAGCTCCCACTACCTGCACATTAAAGCGGCATGGTTACTACCTGGGACTACGATCCTCTGTTTGTCGCCGTTCTCGGTGACAACCAGAGTCTCAGGGGCTACTATCTACACAGGGCACACCTAAAAATATGCGGTACCATCACAAATGTACATCATTTTACGTACCTCAAAGCCCGTTAGTAGACTCATAAAGGCATCATCCAACCCTCTTTCGGCGGATGAAATCCTTTCCATCACCATACCCATCAATGTACGGTGTTCTTCTGAGATGGCCGCTCACTCCAACAGCTCTCTCAGTACGTCCGACCGCATACCAGACGGTGCCGGACTCTTCTGTTTGCTCTCTTCGAGAGCCGGACGCTGGGGACTTCAGGTGACTATAGGATTATCTTCTGGCCTCACCGGATCCGGAGAGGCCCTCCGTGACGACACTTCAAGGTCGCCCACCTCTTGAGCGGAGGAGTCCAGGAGAGGCGTTTCGCTCTCCATCATCTCCGGAAGAAGATTCCGTGAAGACAAGCTCTGCTGAGAAGGGCTAAGATCCGAACTGCAAGATAAATACTTCGGTTATTTTCCTCAGAGGTAAGGTAATATATCTTCACTGTTAAAGAGCTTTTAATTGCCTACAGCTTGTTAGAGGGCTGATCCCCGTGCGGACTTTGTGCGGCAAGAGCACCCTCCAAGGCAGGACCCTCTGGTGGAGATTTCTTCTCCCGCTTAGAAACCTTGGTTTCCGAATTTTCGGAGGAAGTCCTCTTCCTTCCCCGGGGTGAGAGAATGTCAGATTCCTCCCCTCGGTTATCATCCCTCACGGAGGTGCTCGTTCCCTCGGTCAGAATAGGTAGCGGTGGAGGCCCGCTCTCGCCCTCATTATTCCCCCCTTTGTCTTCCTTTGAGGGCTCCGGGCAAGGTGCTAGTTCGAGCATCTTTTCCAGTACCGGATTTTACAAACCCTCAGGAAGGGGGGCCGAACACCGAATCATCTTTGCCTTTGTTATCCAGTCCTATTCAAAGAGCGATTTCTCAGAATAACGTCATGATAAATGGAAGATGGTGTGTTTGTCTAGAGGATAACTTACTTGGTCGGCGGTGCGGTTGCTGCTCAGGCCCACGTCCTCGGTAGTATCCGGACACTCTATCTGGGGTCCGAAGAATGATCTATACATCTCCTCGTGTGTCATGCCAAGGAAATTCTGAATAGCGCGCGGTCCTTCTGGGTTGAACTCCCACATGCGAAGAGGCTGGCGTTTGCATGGCTGGATTCGTCGAACCAGCATGACTTGCATTACCATAATCAAACTGAAATCTCCTTCGAAGAGATTTTGAATGCGGCTTTGTAGTACAGGCACGTCCTTGGCTGGGACCCAGCTCAGCCATCTGCTAATCCATGACATCAGTTGTGGTGGAGGGCCTAAGCAGAAAGCAGGGGCAGCCGCCCACTTGGCACTTCTGGGAGCTGTGATATAAAACCACTCCCGTTGCCCTAATCCGGACACCTCTGGAATAGAACCGTTTGGCCATGGAGCTCCATAAATCTTGCTTATTAATGCACCTCCGCACGCTACATGCTGCCCCTCGATCATCTTCGGCTTCACGTCAAAGGTCTTGAGCCACAGGTCGAAGTGAGGGGTAATGCGGAGGAAGGCCTCACATACGACAATAAATGCCGAGATGTGGAGAAAGGAGTCCAGGGCTAGATCGTGGAAATCTAGCCCGTAATAAAACATCAGCCCCCTAACGAAGGGATCCAGAGTGAGGCCTAGACCTCGGAGGAAGTGGGAGATGAACACGACGTCTTCATTGGGTTCAGGAGTAGGGACGACCTGCCCTCGGGCAGGCAACCGATGCGAAACCTTGGCGGTCAGGTATCTGGCCTCCCTCAACTTCTTGATATCTTCTTCTGTAACAGAGGAGGGCATCCACCGGCCTTGAAGGCTAGATCCGGACATGATTGAAGGTCCGGAGCACCTGACCTGGGCTTTGGTGTTAGAACTCGAGGCGGGGGAAGGATTCGATTGAGCACGGGAGGGAAAGAGTAAAAGCCTTGTCCCTTTATAAAGAGGGTGAATATCAAGCGTCCTCTCCGTAGCCGTTTGGGACTTGCCTATGATCTAGGAGTCCTAGATAAGGTTGGGTTACCCACGACCGTATTGATGAGAATCCCGTAATTAGGGGAACACGATCTCTGCTTTGACAAGACGTGTCAAAAAACTGCCTCGCGTTATGTGCGGGGCTAGTTAAAGGAGACGGTTCGAATAATCACTGGGCCATGACATAATGTCGTGTTGCCAAGACGTGTCAGCAGATTAGATTTGTGGAAGTATTATTCTCTCTATGGTGGTATGTGGAACTTATTTTGCAGGGTTGGACACTATCCTTGTATTCAAATTCTTCAGTGAGGTATTCGGAGGAGGAACCCGCCTTGCAATGCCGAAGACAATACTGCGCGCCGGACTCATCGTCATTGAAAGCCTGGTTCAGGGGCTACTGAGGGAGTCCTGGATTAGGGGGTCTCCGGACAGCCGGATTATATCCTTTGGCCAGACTGTTGGACTATGAAAATACAAGATTGAAGACTTCGTCTCGTGTCTGGATGGGACTCTACTTGGCGTGGAAGGCAAGCTAGGCAATACGGATATGGATATCTCCTCCTTTGTAACCGACCTTGTGTAACCCTAACCCTCTCCGATGTCTATATAAACCGGAGGGTTTTAGTCCATAGGACACAACAACAATAACATACAATCATACCATAGGCTAGCTTCTAGGGTTTAGCCTCTCTGATCTCATGGTAGATCTACTCTTGTACTACCCATATCATCAATATTAATCAAGCAGGACATAGGGTTTTACCTCCATCAAGAGGGCCCGAACCTGGGTAAAACTTTGTGTCCCTACCTCCTGTTACCATCCACCTAGACGCACAGTTCGGGACCCCCTACCCGAGATCCGCCGGTTTTGACACCAACACTCCTCCTCGTCTTCGTGGGAGGAGTGAGCATCGGAGTCATCGGACGATGAGTCCGATACAACCTTGCGCCGGAGACCCTTTCGGGTCCCCGCGGCCTTCTTCTTGGCCTTCTTCACCGGCACCTTGTAAGGTGCCAGAGTCAGCACCTCCGTTAGGAGAGCGCCTGCAGGATCTTCGGGCAGGGGGGCTGGGCATTCAAGCTGCTCCGTTGTCTTTATCCAGTCCTGTTAATGGCATAGAAGCTTAGATCCTGCATATGACTAAACCGGGGCAAATAAATACCCTGGGAGATATAAAAACTTATCGGATTGGCGTGACGTTTTGTGCTGAGTCCGCGGTCCTCGGTGAGGGAGGGAGGAATCTCGACGCCCTTGAATAGCACCCTCCAGACTTCCTCGTGCGTCGTGTCATAGAGCTCTCGCAGCGTCTGGTGCATGGCCGAGTCGAACTCCCACAAATCGAATGCCCGTCGTTGACACGGGAGGATCCGGCGGAAGAGCATGACCTGGACCACGTTCACAAGCTTGATTTTCTTGCTCGTCATGTTCCGGATATAGGTCTGGAGTCCAATCAACTCTACCGAAGCACCCCAGGACATGCCCTTCTCTTTCTAGGAGGCGAGCCACGTGGGGATTCTGGATCGAAATTTGGGGGCCGCCACCCAGTTGGATTCGCGCAGCTCAGTGATGTAGAACCACCCCGATTGCCACCCCTTTATGGTATCCACATAGGTGCCCTCGAGCCAGGTGACATTAGGCATCTTGCCCACCATGGCGCCTCCGCACTCTTCTTGCTGGCCACCCACTACCTTCGGTTTAACATTGAAGGTTTTCAGCCATAGGCTGAAGTGGGGCCTGATGCGGAGGAAGGCCTCGCACACGACGATAAACGCCGAGATGTTGAGGATGAAATTGGGGGCCAAATCATGAAAATCCAGCCCATAGTAGAACATGAGCCTGCAGACAAACGGGTGGAGGGGAAATCCCAGTCTGCGGACAAAATGGGTAAGGAAAACTACACTCTCATGGGGTTCAGGCGTAGGGATGATCTGCCCTGCATCTGGCAGCCGGTGCGCGATATCCGCGGCCAGATATCCGGTATCCCGTAACTTTTTGATGTTCTCCTCCATGACAGAGGAGACCATCCACTTGCCTCCTGCTCCGCACATGCCTGGAGTGGTTTGAGAAGAGGAACGCGAGCTTGGGCGCTAGAGCTCGAGTGTGCGGGAGTGGCTAAGCAAGGAGGAAGAAGGCGTGGGTGAAAAGAGTGAATCCTTGTCCCTTTATAAGGGCCGAAGAGACGATGCGTCTCCCCACTTGCCTGTTAAAACCGCTTATTTTCTAGGCGCCGTAATTGATGGCGCGGCTGGGTTACCCATGTCCGTATTGATGAGAATCCCGTAATAAGGGGACACGATCTCTGCTTTGACAAGACGTGTCGAAAAAAACCGCCCCATGTTGTGTGCGGTGCCGGTTGAGAAAAACGGTTCGAATAATGACCGAGCCATGACATAACGTCATGCTGTCAGAACGCGTCAGCAGATTAGATTTGTGCAAATATTATTCTCTCTGCGGTAGTATGTGGAACTTGTTTTGCAGAGCCAGACACTATTCTGGTGTTCAAAATCTTCTATGGAGTGTTCGGAGGAGGAACCCGCCTTGCAATGCCGAGGACAATACTGTGCGCCGGACTCATCGTCATTGAAGCCTGGTTCAGGGGCTACTGAGGGAGTCCTGGATTAGGGGGTCTCCGGACAGCCGGACTGTTGGACTATGAAGATATGAGATTGAAGACTTCGTCCCATGTCCGGATGGGACTCTACTTGGCGTGGAAGGCAAGCTAGGCAATACGGATATGTATATCTCCTCCTTTGTAACCGACCTTGTGCAACCCTAGCCCCCTCCGGTGTCTATATAAACCGGAGGGTTTAGTCCATAGGACAACATACAATCATACCATAGGCTAGCTTCTAGGGTTTAGCCTATCTGATCTCATGGTAGATCAGCTCTTGTAATACTCATATCATCGAGAACAATCAAGCAGGACGTAGGGTATTACCTCCATCAAGAGGGCCCGAACCTGGGTAAACATCGTGTCCCCTGCCTCCTATTACCATCTGCCTTAGACGCACAGTTCGGGATCCCTACTCGAGATCCGCCGGTTTTGACACCGACAACGGTGGCGATGGCCCAATCTTCATGTCGCAGCGGAGCCGGATCAGTGATTACCCGCACCCTAGCTGGCCGCCCTTCGATCTGCAGTGCCTGATGACACGGTGGGAGGAACGGCGTGGGGTCAAAGGGCAAATTTTCCATGGTCTGCTCTACGAGCTCTCCTCTCACCACTGTGGATTGCAGCAGTCGACTAGTAGTCAATGGAGGTGGCGGAGGCAGAGAGGTCGAGCTAGAGGTTGGACGAGCAGGAGCATCTAAGCTGGTAGGTGGGGGACAACTCTCTCCGCTTGATTGTCGGGCTCTTTGATAGCATTCCTCCGAGAAGGCACCACAATCGCTTCATTACAGATATTGAGGCAGACTGACGATTTGACAGGACGAGGGAGCGGAAGGCTAAATGGCAGCCACTGGCAACATGGCCCCACCCCTTACAGTTTCGGTATCTAATTTTATTAGTGCAGTCCGGCCTCAAAAGGCCCTCTAGGAGACAACGGACGCAAAAGGCCTTGGTTCGGGTCAGCCAAGTCCACGGAACAGCCACAATCTCAGCCCTTGTACCTTGACTAGTTTGAATGTCCTCACTTCCTGCCTCATTATTGCCAATAACCGGGAATTGAAGTCTTTCAAAAACTGTAGTAACTGCCACCGTTGATCGAGCACGAGAATTGCTCTGAATTTGGGAGGTGTTTGCGGACTGATTGACGTACCTTGGAGCTCGAACTGCATCTGCATTGGAATTTGAATTGCTTGCACAAGAAACTACTGTCCAACCTTCATCCTGATCGGGGTCTGACAAAGATCGATGTTGTGGACCATTTGGCCCCCAAAGGAGAAAAACAAGGTTGAATTCAGGCAAAGAAACATTTCCACCATTGTAAATAGCAAAACCAACATTGATGGATGAGACTGAAAACTTAAACAAGGTAGCACTAAGTTTCTGAACTTTGAATTGAGATGCTCTTCCTCCGAAGCAAGGGAGAATAATAGTACCGACTGAATCCTCCGTGAGCGTGATCTTGGATCGAGTAAACCCAGCAACTAGAAAAAATTCCCTCTGCACTTGTTCTACCCTGAAGTTGATCAGAAGCTTCAAAGAATGCCAGATCCGATCTTTGAATGCATGGCCTCTCTGAAAGCGAAGGTCAGCGAGCGATATGGTGACGAGCGAGGGGAGTATGTGGTACACCATGTTCGGAGTGACAAGCGGTGCAAGCAGTGGTGGCCACTGTGGCCGGGGTGGCCTACGGCGCGGCTAGGAACGGCTAGGGACGGCGATGGTGGCCGTCACGGCCGGAGTGGCCAGCGGCGCAGCTAGGAGCGAGGGCTAGGAGCAAGAGCGCGGCACTAGTGCGGCTACTTTGTAAACATATTATTCTAGAAATGAATCAATCTCATCAGATTTCATAAAAATATATTTTATAATTCTTATTACATTTATTACCAACATAATTATATATTCATATACAAAATAAATATCAATGCTACATCTATGAAAATTTATCAATGTCAACAACAAATAAATAGTACCCCACAAAAGAAACAAAAAAATAGTAAACATTTTTGGAAGAGTAAAATATGATGTCCTCGCATTAGACGGCCACTGTGCTAGTTAAGAAAAAGAAAAAGACATGGTTCACGCTATCATTTCGGTGCAAAGGACGATTCTTAGTTCACCTTGGTGCTGGAGCGGAAAATATTCTGTAGAGCACCTCCATAGACATGGTTCACGCTATCATTTCGGTGCAAAGGACGATTCACAGGCTTGGGTGCACCTCCTTATCTAGCCATCCATCTATGCATTGAGATTCATGCAAGAACATTTGTCTTTTTTGTTTCTTTTAAATAAAACAACATATGAACTTCAGACTTTGCAGCACAACAAAACATTCTAACTAGAATGTGGGAAAAAACTTTCAGATTTTTTCGTGCATCATAAATACTAAAAAAATATTTTTTTTAATATTGAAAATCTCATTTTGTATATTTATGTCGGCCAAAAAAATCTATAAGTTTTTTCTCATAGTGTAGTAAGAATGTTTCGCTATCTTGCAAAGTTTTATGTTCATATGTTGTTTTATTTGGAAGGAACAAAAAAGAGAAAATTTCATGTTGTAAGTTAGTTGTCTGGCACGGATCTCAAAGTATATTAAAGGGTAAGGATAGGAGGTGTCTACGAGCCCAAGCTCTAAAAATCTGCGTCCGCTGGAGCGGGTGCGTCTGACCATTCCCTGGGAGCCAGTCAATGGGCTGAGGTTCCCCATCTTCACCATGGCCGAGGCGAAGGCGTTCCTGAACGTCTCCGGGTTAGCCGCGAAGCTGTCGACGATGTTCTCAGTGGCACCACCGGCGCCAATGGTGTAGAGCACCTGGTCGGAGTGCAGGAGCCCCTTGTTGAGCTGGAGGTTCAGGAAGTAGTTGTTGTCGAACGAGTCCGCGTTCATGGTTGTCGTCGTGTCATCCAGCTGGGCCAAGTTCCTGTCGCCAGAGCCGGTTGGCTGGGGACAGTTGGCCTTGAGCTTCGTCGCATAGTTCGGGTCGATGTTGGCCTCGTTGTAGAGCCTATTCCTGAAGTTCTTGCACTGCGCCCTCCCAACCGTGTGTGCCCCAGAGAGGGCGACCATATCGGTCAAGCTGAACCCCTTGATGGCGAATCTGCTGCTGAGGCCGGCGACGTCCAAGGACGGCGGAGGCAGGTCATCGTTGGCCAGTGTCACGCTAGCCATGGTGGAGTCCCTCCTCCCTAGTTGAAGTGTCCATGACGGCTCTCTTAAAATTATGGTGAACATGTTATGTATTTCAAGAAATTTAAATGAATAGGTGCTAAGTTGACATGTAATCACCTCAACAGTATTATAATGTGCAAACACAGCTGTGATCGTTGGCTAGCCAAGCTATTTGGACATATATACTTTCGAGAGACATTCTATCAAATGATGGCCTGGATTGTGGCTCTAAATTTGACATCTGTACATACTTTGCTGGCCTCGATGAAGAGGATCTTCAACACGCACTACTAGGAAAAGACCTACTAGTGGTGCACCTGTTTTGCCTACTAATGGCGCACTACAGGTGCGCCACTAGTATCACGTCATTAGTATTTTTTACTAATGGCGCACCTGTGGTATGCTAATGGCGCACCATGCAGTGCGCCATTAGTATAGCCCACGGTGCGTCATTAGTATGCCTCCCAGGGGGCCATATTTACCCATGTGCTTTGGCATACTAATGTCGCACTAGTGGATGATGCGCCATTAGAGTCCTTATTGTAGTGCGTCATTAGTGTGGTGAGTGGTGCGCCACTAGTATGAATATTAGGGATTTTTTTTCTTTTCTAATATTTGCACAGGTTACAAAACATATTACCGCACATAATATAGAGAGCACAACATATAAACAACAGACTTATCGAATACAATAGAAGATTAGTCTCCGAATACAATTCATCATATTAGTGTCCGAATTTAAAATACCGAACAAAGTTATAACATTACAAGTCTCGAAACCATGAGTAGCGAGTTTATCTTCACATTACAAGTCGATATCGATCATCTAAACTACCATCACATAGAAGAGAGCTGCGGTCATCACGATGAGCATCATCATGATAAAACTGGTCTTCATCCGCTTCCTCCAACGCTCCCTCCTCTCTCCCGCTAGATAGCGCGTGTATCTAACTTCCGCCTCCGCCCTAGTGGTGTACTCTTTGTAACTGTTACCGCTGAAATGGTGAACCTGTCTCCGACACTCCTCCCAGTCGTTGTAGACTCCGGAAACCTTACCCTTGTACACGACATACAACGGCATCTCTATGCACTAGCCAAACAAAACGTTAGTAACAATTCACAGACAATACATAAGCAATGTATAAGTATGCAACAAAAGGATCAGAAGAGAAAAGCAACACATTAATAGCACGATTCATGGTCCTACTAATAAATAGCATCAATTACATATAAGTTGAACGACTGTCCAAACCAAAGAGACATACAAGTTCATTAAAGTTTAATTATAACATGAGCTAATTGATGTTTCAGAACTACACATAGCATCACTACTTTCGACTCGACTCAGGGACCGGAGCATGGATGAAGCCGCCATCTCTCGTGATGGTCATGAAATCACGGGTGTTGTCAGCCTGCATTTGTAGCGTTGTGCCTATCTCACTGTTGGACGGTTGATATCTGAGGTAGAACTGTCCCGAGGTACGAAGGACATCTTGGTGGATGATTTCCGCAAACTCCGACTGGATGCGATAGAATTCTTGTCTGATGTCCGCGTCCTGGATTGATGACAATCTTGCGGCCCAATCTTTGAGATTATTTGGTAGCCGAAGGTGATTATGGTCCCGTACAATCGCCGCATGTGATGGAGGGCGTAGTAGGCATCCTTATGACCGCCAGGCGGCTGCTTGACGCAGGGGAACGTCGTAGTGTGGGCGAACACGTGCTTGCCGTACCTACGAACTAGCCTGGTGAAGGTGCCTCTAGATCTGGCGTAGCCGGGGAGAACATCATCAAGAACTTTCTTGATATTTGTGTAGTCTTTCTTCGACTGACGGTCCAAGTCGAAATACGTGGCCATGGAATATTTCGGGCTTAAGAGGATGAGTGTGCAATGTGTGTCACTACACAAAACACGGAATGTTAGAAAAAAAAGAACGATCGAAATCTAAGAAATCATATGTTACGGGGCGGTGAGGGGATGACTTGCTCGGGAAACTAAGACACGAGGAAGTTATCCTTATCTGGGTTTGCCAGAATGACGCCTTCGAGGTAAGAAATCGCGATTGCCGGTCCCTAGCGCCGCCCAAGATCTTGGCACGCATGTAGAAGGGGTCAACTATCACGATGTCTGGGGTCTTGGCTCTAATGATCCAAATCTCCATACTCAGCGAAAATAGCCGAACGAAGATGTAGTGCAGCGGATGAAGGTTAAACATAGCGAAGATGTCATCAAACCGCAGGATGATCATACCCTCGATGGCGTTATCCACAAAGCCCTTGCCCTCTGGCACCTTGGCCACGAAAACCGGGTATGCCACATCATTCTCGGAGAGACGACGCTTCTCCAAAGAAACAACACTGTCATGCAGACTCCGCATAGCACCGGTTGCAGAATTAAGCAGATTAGCAGTAGCATCGGCCTACCCGCCACATGCACCCTCCTCGACATATCCTTAGGTGAAGGTGGACCGTCCTGAGCATGGATCATACTCGGTGCCGGCTGGCTGGCACCCTTGTTACTCTTTATTTTCCGTCCCTTCTTCTTGTGCTGTAATGGGATCGAGTTCTGCTCACAGACCGCCTTCTTGAGTGTGTTGGGGCTGATAATATTTGGCACCTTGGCTATCTGAGGCTCGGTGAAGGCGGCAGCTGGAGGCGTCTTCTGAGAACTGAACGCCAGACGACGCCTGTTGCAATTTGGTTTCTCCGCGGTACCAGCATGATCGCGGTCGTCTTTTTCAGGGTTGGGTTCTTGAGAAGGAGGCCCGAAGAATTCGTCACCGTACCCATGTTCGGCAAAGTACTTATCGACGTTGGTAAATGTACTGTCGTCGTTGTCATTGTCGTCCTGATCCTGTGCCATATGCATGTTTGGATCCTGTGCCATAGGGATGTCCGACATGTCCGGTAGCGTTGCGGCGGTCTTGCCATGGCTTGGCGCCAGCACGACTGGCGGTGTTGTCTGCGGGGTGGTGTCCCTCGCCCCCAAACGAATCTGGCTCTTCGGCCAAAGCAGGGGCCAGCTTACGCAGGCGCTGAGGGTCATCACATCATCTTCGTCGGCCCCAGCGGGTCGAATCGGAGGTAACAACTCGTCGCAGCCTGGCAGCACCCGAACCAGTTCAACCCTATACACGGTGGGTGGCATCGGATTACCGTGGAACACGGGGTTGCCCGGTTGAACGATTCTGCCCTTGGCGACATCGATCAACTCACCGCCCACGAAGTGCAGGAGAGTGCATGGAACGTCGGCGGCGCCCTGCGAAAACATGTAGGGCGTCAGGGATGCCCAGTCGAAGGCAAGGAGATGAAGTCATCGGCCGAGAGGCTTAATTAGTTACCGTGATGGCGTCGAGCTCGGCTAATGTTGAGGCACCGCCAACGGCGGGCGTGCAACTGACGGAGGGGCCGCTTGCAACCGAGGTGCCGGCCGGCGTACACCTGGGTGCATTAAGCTCCAATGCCCGTGCCGGCGTAGGAGACACCAATACCGCCTCCGCCGGAGACACCAATGGCGCCACCTGCGCGTTGTGCGAGTTGCTGGCCGTGAAGCTGGGATCCGGGGGGGCCCATGTTGGCCGCCCGCAATCCACGTCGTCAGCCCCTGAATCAAGGTAGGCACAATGGCGGTGAGCGTCGATCCCAGTTGTTGTTGCACTTGCTCTTGTATAATCTCCGGAATCCGTGCCACTTGTGCCTTGAGTTCTTGAACCTCGCGTGACTGGCTTTCCGAGCTGGTCTTTCTCTCCTTTCGCCCACCAGCGTTATAGTATGACGACCATTTTGTGGACAAGCCTTTGCCGGCCACACGACAAGCTAACGACGGCTTACTGAGCTTATCCTTGTTTTTCATTACGTTCAACGCCCTATTTAGAGTGTTGCCCCAAGGGGTGCTCTGAGACGACCCCGCGCTACTGCTTTCAGTCTCCTGTGGAAGGAATGTGAACCATTTAGAAATTTTGCTTCATTAATTAGAATGCAACCATATGGAGCTAATTACGCGGGGGTGTATTCCTTACCAGAACAAGCTCAAGCGCCCTGGTCTTCGGATCCGTGGTAAGCTCCTTTGTTACCGGGTCCTCCTTGTACCGGGCCCTGAAATAGTTCCTGGTCTGCTTGTCACGGTATTTCTCGAAGCGGGGCGGTAGGACTTGCTCGGCACACTCCGCGTCCTCCTTGTCCCATATAGGCTCTGCCACTCTGTATCCGCCGGGACCGAGTTTGTGTTCCCCTAAGTTCAACTCCCGCATTTCTTTCCCCCACTGACTTGATTCGGAGGTTTCGCTGCTCTCGCACTTGATCTTGAACTCCTTGTAGTCATCTTCGTTGATCGAAGGATTTTTTGCCTTGATCTTCTCATAACTATCACCTTTGCCAATCATTCTCTTCACTACGCTTATCCAAGTAGACAGGGCCGTGCTCATCGTCGTGAGGGCAGCACTATTCACTTTATTCCCTAAGAGGCGTGTGTTTACAAAGTCAGCAGGGAACTTGTATTATTCGTGCAGCTTTGTGAAGAGGAGGTTGCGCAAATTCCCTCGGTCCTTATGCCTTAGGTTCTCGGTGTTGATCGAGACGGTGCTCCGGAGAATGCACCCGAGCTGAAGCGAGTACCCCTTGACTAATTCTTTGGGCGTCGTTGGATGCCCGTCGGAGTTCACTTGAGTAAATTCCTCCTTGACGGTGCGGAGCACGTTCGGGCGCTGGTCCATCCGTTGCCTCTTCAGTTGGCTGCCATCTGTGCGTGCGCTGCCATCATCAGTGGTGGCATCCTCGGCGGCACCATCAGTGGTGTCATCCCCGACGCCACTAGGGGTTGTGTAGTCAGGATCGATGTCTTCCGCGGCGTCCTCATAGCGGTGAGGTTCTTCCTCCATCTCTTGGGACAGCTCCTAGAATTGCTTGCCCGAACCGCCGGCCTCATCGTTGTGGGCCATGTTTCGCTCTAAATACGAAAAAAGTTTTGTCAAAAAGTTGGTTATTGTCAAGGAACAAGATCATGGTCTCATCATTTAGGATTTGTCGACATCGAGGCATCCTAAAAGCTAAGCTTTTATCATTTAGGGTTTGTCGACGCCGAGGCACCCTAAAAGCCTAAGCTTTCATCATTTAGGTTTTTATCGACACCGAGGCACCCTAAAAGCCAAGGTTTTATAATTTAGGGTTTGTCGACACCGAGGCATCCTAAAAGCTAAGCTGGGAAGGAGAATTCTAAGTTGGGCCTAATCACTTTGCTCTATTGCCACCTATGGTTTAATGCTGCAAGACTAAAGGGGCAGTTGGTCCTACTTAATTAAGTACTAAGATACCCCGGCCCATGCATTAGTCACAAGTACCCCATATGTCATATTTTTAGCAAAGTCATGCTAAAATTCACGGAAAATTTTAGCATGACCTTTGCTGAAAATAGGACATATGGAGTACCCGAATTTGCCGGAACGGAAGTTTATCGACATTCCAGCAAACTCAAGGGCCTCTCGGGGTACTTGCAAAATCATCACGACACGATGGTCGGAGACATGACCTTTGCCTAACTGTTCTGAACTCCTGCCAAAACTGAACACAACATATACCAAGGAAAATCAACACTTCTAGATTCATATCAGACTAACAACCAACACTGCTTTGTGTCCATATCAACTACCTCAATAACCTGTCAATACTGAATATTAGAATTTTATAATTTAAAGCATGCTAAAGATATATAAAACTCCATTGCAAATGTGCAATGTCAATCAAAACCCCAATGGATGAGAACTACCATTCAATACCACAACTCTTAGAAGTGAAGAACAGGTTCTCCAAAATGAGTAGAAAGGGAGCATGCTGACATCTATACAAGCAAATAATGATTTACTACTCAATGGAACAGGGTAAGATAAACACCAGTCAATAAATTTACTACATCAGAAGGAGTAAAACTCAACAATGCAGCACTATCTCTGAACCTAACCTTTGTTTAGCACACAAATTGTTTTCTGTAAAAGATGATCATCATCTTTACAGAATAAAGTAACACCCTGCACTAGCCTAAAAACAAGTGAAGGTTCACCCATATAAGAACAGGTGCAAACAAAATAATGACACTCAATTTAGATAGCAAAAAAAGTGAACATCAAGTACTGGGGCACATTTACACTCCTGGTTTTCTACAAACACCAAGTACTAGGGCACACCAAAGTTCTGAAATTTGTGTGCCTAACTGAATTTATTGAATTTTTAGTAACCGAATAAACTGAATTTTCAAAACTAACAAATATTAATAGGTTGACTACAGCAAATCCAATTTGGAAGCTTGACTACATAAAATTTGAGCAACTTGTTGAGCTAATTTTGAGCAGAACTCCTTGAGGAACTAGCAGCAAGGAGTGGCTACAACTACAAACAGTGCCTAGAACTGCAGATTTACACATTAAAGGACACAAACTCAAGCAAGCTTCCTGAATTCTTGTTGCTAAAACTAATTTGATCTAAATTCGAGAGGGATTTGAACCTAATTTGACCTAAATTCGAGAGGGATTTGACCTAAACCTAGCAAAACAGAGAAGAAGAGCGCATGGCCGGGAGGGCATGGCCGGGAGGGAGGAGAGAGGGATTACCTGACCATGATGAGGTGGTGGACGGAGCGGAGACGACGGAGGGTGGAGACGGCGAGCTTGGGGGAGGCGGGCCTCCTCTCCTGATCGATGTGGATGGCCCTCCTGTGGATGAGGTGGCAGGGGTGGGGCGGCTCCGAGGCTCCAAGTGTCCGGCGGGGCGGCGCAGTGGGTCTGGGCTCCGAGGCTCCAAGTCTCTGGCGGGGCGGCGCAGTGGGTCTCGGTCGGGGCAGCGCAGTGGGTCTGGGCGCCGCGGGTTTCTAGGGTTTGGAGGGCTGGGAAGGCGAGGGAGAGGGTGGGTGGGGGCGGCGGAGCCCAGGAGCGAGGTCGCCGGTGGGTGGAAGGGGCACTACTAGGGAAAACCTTATACATAGAATGTTACCAGTAGCGATTGTTAAAAAGAGGCGCTACTGCTACTTAGCAGTAGCGCGTCTGCTAGAACGGCGCTACTGTTACCCGCTTAGAAGTAGCGCGGCAGGGACAGAACGCGCTACTACTATAATTGCCACACCGTTCCCGACGTGCTAGGTATAGTAGTAGCGCCCTTCTACGAACAACGCTACTACTACGGATTTTTGCAGCAGCGTGTTTTGCCTCCCCACGCTACTGTTAAAGCTATTTTCACACCCCCCCCCGCGCGCGCAGCCTGATTCCCACTCCTCTGCTTCCTCCTCCAATTCTCCTCTACTATTCCTCGTCGCCTCCGCCTCGCCGCCGTCTCCCCCGACCCTGCCTCGCCGCCGTCTCCCCCAACCCCGCCTCGCCGCCATCTCCCCCCACCCCGCCTCGCCGTGCCTCGGTGCCGCCGTCTCCCCCGACCCCATCTCTCTCCCCGCCCTCTGTAAGCACTCTCCCCTTCCGATCCCTCTTCTCTGCTTAGTATGAACCGTAGCTATTTAGTGCTAGTTAGTATGAACCCTAGGCTATTTTTAGTGCTAGTTAGTTAATTACTTATATGGTAATTAGGGCAGTAGTTCCTAGGTACTAATTAGTTAGCAAGAACTAGGTACTAATTAGGTATTAGGTACCATGAGTATTATTTACAGTAAGTTTATTTTTAGTAAGAACTAATTGAATTAATAGAACTCGTTAGTAAGAACTTGTTGCTATTTTTTTAGTTAAAGCAATTTTTCTCGCATCGACGTGGACGATGCCTATCCCGCATCCTCGTCGTGGAGTCGGCGGAGGACGACACCTGCTTGACCAGATGGGCCATGTCCGGGACTGGGCTCCGCCAGGGTGGTACTGGGAGGCGCTACCTACCGGGGGGCGCAGGTTAGTGAGGAGCCAGCCTGTCGTTGACCCGAACCTTCTTTGGTGGCGGTCGCGTGGGCCAGTGACGGTCTAGAGGCTCGAGGACTCCACGGAGGTGGTGCGTCACCGTGTTAGTGAGGAAGACGCGCACGTCCGTCGGTACTTGTTTGCGTTGGATCACATGTTCTCTAATACCTGGCAGGTTCTCCAGGGATCTCACTGGAGCTATGATCCCGCGATGGTTCCTTCTCTATGGGTGTCCACCGCCCGCGCCAATACCCGTCGTGTGCTAGGGTTTTAGTTGTACTAGTGATGTTATATGTATGACACTATTCGGGATGTATTAGTGATAATATTCGACGCTGTACGGACGCATGAGATGATTTACTTTTGCTTATTGAATGCATGCTACTTAGAAGTCCTATAAGATATTTTGAAATGTATATCTTGTGTTGCTCAATATCCAAGTGGCCCGTCATGTTTGCAGGTTACACATCCGAGTGGCCTATGTTTTGCCGGAGTGTTGATTCATTTCCGTTCCGGCAAATTTCAGGCGCTCGATATGTCCTATTTTAGCAAAGGTCATGCCGGATTTTTCTGTGAATTTTGGCATGACTTTTGCCAGAATATGTAGGAAATATCGAGTGCCCCGGATTTGTGTGTTGAGTATCCTGGTAGTTGTCTTTGATCAATTTTCAATTAATATTTTAACTATGAACATAGGAAATGTCTGACGACAAAAAGGATTTCGGTATTTGCAAATACTGCGAAGACGAGCGCGGCCTGTGCGACGGAATCTTCCTAGATGATGGTAGGCGCTTCAGCATCAAGCTGGATGAGAACTTCGAAGTGGATACAGTAAGTCACAACGACAAGTCTTTTTTCGTAATTAAGCATGACATCTGCTTCATTTGTTTCAACTTATATTTTTTTTACTATTCTACTAGCGTATCCCCTGCCATGCAAGAGTTTTTGTATTGGATAAGATAGGTTTCAGTCATACTATGGAGGTAAAGAAAGTTTACTTGAAGATCGAGCATGGTTATATTTTCCACGCAAAATTATACAATTTAGATGACTACACCTATTTTGGATGCAAAACATGGCGAGCACTATGCAAGACTTATGCATTTGAGCCTGATATGGTTATCACCTTTGATATTCGTCCGGAAGATGATATTGAAGGTAATACCGACATCTGGGTCGATGTGCAGATGCCTCCAGTTACACCATTATGTAAGTTTCTCAACCATATTTATGTCTTTGATATTGTTTATTCAAAAATAGTTGACAACTAATTTGTATTGTCAGCTTATTTCGGTGCAAGCAAACATGTCCAGCGCTTGGTAGACAGGACCTACTACTATCCCGGGGCTGAACTAAACTGCGAGGAGCTAAGTCATTATGTTTCATGGCTTGAGGATCTTGATACTGTCAAGACAAATTTTCTTCCTGCACTTAGAAATGTTAGTACTGAAAACGTGCGACCAATAGTGTTCGTAATGAACTACGGTCACATCTATTTAGGAAGGATGGTAAGATTTTTACTATTTGTCCTCAGTGCATCTTTTCCATACATTATTTGTGAAGCTAAACTTCATTGCTAAGTATGTTACCATACGATGTTCTTCAACAGGGACTACCGATGAATGTTGTGCCTTATGGGATCGAGACTAAAGGTACCATGAGTATTATTAGCTTACGGCCAAGATATCCTACATGTTACTTTAGTGCATTCAAGATCAGCGATGAATGCTTAATAGTGCAAGACTGGACCAAATATGTGATGGGGGAGCGCAGAGAAGTACTAGGGGGCAGCAAACAGATGTGCTACCCACAATTAGGAGACAGGTTCATCTGCATGCTCCAACTTGATCAAGGAGGAGAGCTACACATGTTTTATGTTATTTTACCTAAGAGAGGGCAGCAGGAGTGATTAGCTAGCTAGAAATGAGTTTGAGGATGATGATGTGCTACACTATTACTATGATGATAAAATAGCTAGTGTTGGTGGTAATGACTATGATGATTATTATTAGCTAGTGTTGGTGGTGATTAGCTAGCTAGAATGAGAGTTTGAAGATGATGATGTGTGCTACACTATGACTATGATGATTAAATAGCTAATGTTGGTGGTAATGACTATGATGATGATTAAATAGCTTGTGTTGGCGGATTAGATTCAAGTGGAGGCAACATGTGGTGCACATCGAAAGTACTACTAGTCCAAACTAGATCAAGTTTGGATTTGTAGTATACTTTTGACATGCACAACATATTGCCTCCACCTGAAACTAATCCACCTTCATTTGACACACTGTTATGGACATAATGATGTAAACCTCATAACTGGTATTGTACCAATATTTGTACGACGGCGCATAAATACACTAAAAATAAAAAAATACTAGTAGCGATGGACAGAAAACGCGTTGCCAGTAGTTACATTAGCATTAGCGTGGGATTGAACAAACACTGCAGCTACTTGTCCTAGCAGTAGCGCGTGCGGGCACATGTTACTGCTAAGCAATAGTTGTAGCGCCTTATTGGTAGCGCGCCTACCCGCGCTACTAGTGGGCACAAAACCAGCGCTACTGCTAGGGTTTTCCCTAGTAGTGGGGATCGGCGGGGGTGGGGAGGGGGGGGGGGGGAGAGGGGGCGGCGCGGTGTGGGGGGGGGGGGGGGAAGGGGGGAAGAAGGGGGGTTGGCGAGGGGGAGGCTTAGGAATGGCGCACCCCCTAGCGGTGCGCCATTAGAATTTTTTTTGGATAGCAATGGCACACCCCCTAGAGGTGTGCCATTAGTAATCATTTTTTGGATAGCAATGCCGCACCACCTAAAGGTGCGCCATTAGTAATCTTTTTTTGGATAGCAATGACACACCCCCTAGAGGTGCGCCATTAGTATTTTCTAGGATTTTTTGTTGCCCAACGGAGGGCCGGCATCGGCGTCTTGAACCCTAGGTCTCGCTCGGGGGGGAGGGGGTGGGTGGTCGTCGGCGGCGGTGGAGCGGGGGAGGGTGCAGGGGGTGCTCGGCGGCGAGGGGGATCTGGCGAGGGGGGATAGCGATCGAGATGGAGGACACTAGAATAGAAGAAATATCATTTCAATATTTCGAAATACAATCGAGAAATGAAGGCTACAATTTAAATACAATCGATCTTAGCTAGCTATCAGTTCACAATTTTCTTACCCTTCTTTTTCGCAAATGGAGTTCTTCTGTGGAACGGACGTCCTTTAGGTAGGATGGTCCTGCTTCTTCTTGTGGTGTATGGCACTTCATCGTCGTCGTCATGTTCCATCTTCGAGTCGCCATACTTGTCGAAGTCTTACTCATTGGCGACTCCATCCATTCCGATGATCTTCCTTTTGCCTCTCCTCACGACAACACGACTGGGCTTTGATGGGTCAGTAATGAAGAAGCATTGGTCCACTTGGAAGCCAGTACCCATGGCTCATTTTTCGCGGTGACGTTTGCGCCTGCAGTCTTGGATTTGGCTTCGGGTATAACCATGGTGGTGAAATACCGGTCTTCTTTTAGGACGCTCTTGGCCCATCTGACACGAAACATCGGGACCTTCTCTCCAGCGTAGCTCAGCTCCCAGATCTCCTCGATCCTTCCGTAGTATCTGTCCTTGTCGTTACCGGTGTAGGATTCCATCGTTACCCCGGAGTTCTGATAACCATCGCTCTTCATGTCCTTGTCCTCGGTGTAGAATGTGTAGCCGTTGATATCGTACACCTCATAGGTCATCAGGTTGTGCTCGGCGCCCTGTGACAAGGCGAATATGAGTTTTTCTTCCGCGGAAGAATCCTCATGTAAAGGGTACGACAGAAGCTTCTCCTTGAACCAACGCGTGAAACATGAGTTGTGCTCTTTGATTATATCTCCTTCCGTCCTCTGTTGGCCTCGGTCATTGTACGTCTTCTCAATAAAGGTTTTGTGCTCTACCACCCAAGGATCGACCATGACTATGTGTTGTAGCACGACTAGGTTTGCTCTTTCAAAGTCGGCGACTCGACCCTCGAAGTCAACATGCATTTCGCGGCGACCCTCGTGGTGACCCCATCCAGCGAGCCTGCCGAGGTGCCTGTTGACGGGCAGACCAATGGGGTTCTCGATGCCTAGATAATTCGTGCAGTAGGAGATGCACTCTTCGGTTAGAAAGCCCCTAGCTATGCTTCCCTCTAGACGTGACATGTTGCGAACGTATCCTTTGATGACACCATTCATCCTTTCGAACGGCATCATGTTGTGCAGGAACATCGGCCCGAGTTGGATGATATCCTCCATGATATGGACCAGCAGATGCACCATAACGTCGAAGAATGCGGGCGGGAAGTACATCTCAAGCTCGCATAGTATCACCACGATCTCTTCCTGTAGCCTTCTGAGTTGCCTCACGCCAACCGACTTCCGAGAGATGACATCGAAAAAGTTGCATAGGCCAAATAGCGTTTCACGGACGTGCGCGTCCATGATCCCACGGATTGCAACTGGAAGTATCTGCGTCATCAGCACGTGACAGTCGTGAGACTTCATCACGCTGAACTTCCGCTTCGCTGGGTCTAGGTATTTGCTTATCTTCCCCGCGTAACCGTAAGGAAGTTTTACTCCTATGAGGCAGGTGAAAAACTGCTCGATCTCCTCCTGACTTAGAGTGAAGCACGCGGGAGGGTAGTCATTTCCGGTCTTCTTGGCCTTTTTGCCTTTGCGACGACTTTCCGTGTCCTGCTTCGCCTCATCATTATCATCATCATCATCATCATTAGCGTGAAGCTCCTCCCTGATGCCCATTGATTTCAAGTCTGCCCTTGCTTTCGGCCCATCTTTGGTCCTCTCTGGCATGTTGAGTAGGGTACCAAGCAGACTCTCGCACACGTTCTTCGTGATATGCATGATATCAAGGCTGTGAGGCACACGGTGGATCTTCCAGTACGGCAAGTCCCAGAAAACAGACCTCGTTTTCCATACCTTCAGCAGCAGCTGTGGCGCCTTTCGCTTCTTTCCCGGCTCTAGCGCCTTTTGCTTCTTTCCCAGCAGTGGGCAATCTTTCCAATTTTTCAACAGCTCGTCTATTTCCTCGCCGCTCCTCGTACGCGGGCGTCTTCGGGGTTCGGTTTCACCATCGAACAGATCCTTGCGTTTTCTCCATGGGTCATCGTCGCGAAGCCACCTTCGATGTCCCATGAACACGGTTTTCGAAGACCCGGGATCTCTATCTAGCTGGCGATACGTTGTGTCATCCATGCACCTGACGCATCCAGAAAATCCGTGGACCACCTGCCCCGCGAGATATCCGTAACCGAGATAGTCGTGCACCGTGGTGAGCAGTGCGGCTCTCATAGGAAAATATTCTTTCTCTGTGGCATCCCACGTATTGGCTGGCGTTTTCCACATCGTGTCTAGCTCCTCTTTCAGCAGCCCCAGATACAGATTGATGTCATTCCCTGGTTGTTTCGGCCCTTCAATTAGCATACTCATGTGAATGTACTTCCTCTTCATGCACAACCAGGGGGGAAGGTTGTACATCCACATAAACAAAGGCCAGGTGCTATGTGTGCTTCTCTGGCTGCCAAACAGATTGACTCCATCGGTGCTCGCGCCCAGCACGATGTTCCTTGGATCGTCCCCAAATTCTAGGTGTTCGAAGTTCAACGCTTGCCACTGGCTCGCATCCTTAGGGTGACTCAGCATCTTGTCTTCTTTATTTATCTCCGGATCATTTCCCTCATCTTCTCGCTTCTTCTCCTCCCTATCTGTGTGCCAACGCAGGAGCTTTGCTAGCTTAGGGTCCGCGAAATACCGCTGCAGACGAGAAGTGATCGGGAAGTACCACACCACTTTTCGAGGAGCTTTCCTCCTCTTCTTGTATCGAGTGACGCTGCACACCAGACATATGGTAGACTCCGCGTGCTCGTCCCGATAAATGATGCAATTGTTCATGAACACATGGTATTTCACATGCGGTAAATCCAGAGGACACACGATTTTCTTCGCCTCCTCGAAACTGGTCGGGCACTTGTTCCCCTTGGGAAGACGTTCGTGCCAGAATGACATGTTCTCGTCGAAGCATGTGTCGGTCATTTTGTGTTTTACCTTCATCTCCATAGCCATGAGCGTTACTTTCAGGCGGGTATCCTCGGGCCTGCATCCTTCATACAATGGAGTAACCGCGTCTATCTCCAATTGATCTAGCTTGGCTTTCTCTCGGGCGGCAGCTCTTGCGTTATCCGTCTACTTGAGAAGCAGCTCTTGAATATGAGGTTCCTGCACCCAGACCATCGATGGTCCATCGTCGTCTGCTCCGGCATCTTCATCTTCCTCATCATCATGTCCGGCATCTTCTACATGATGACTGTGTATAGCATCACCACCGTGATCATGTCCTGGAGATTCTTCGTCTTCTCGCCCGCCCTCGCCGCGGTGGTTGTCTTGCTGCCCTTCCTCATTTCTTGCCCAGCCCCCATGGACGAATTCATAATCATCTTCATCACCTTGCCACCGATAGCCATCCATGAAACCACGCAAGAGCAGGTGGTCCCGCACCTGCCCAGAATCCGGGTCAGCAATAAGGCTCTTCAGCTTGCATCGTCGACACGGACATATTATCTCCGTCTCATTCTTTTGAAGCATCTCAGCCTTCGCAGAGCTCAAAAACCTATTCATGATGCCTTCGGTCATCGTGCGGACCATGGTCGCCTGCGGGGTAGAGCAAAACGATATTTTAGAACCAAGAAAAAATTTGGCATGACTTTCCCTAAAAATAGGACCAAAAAGATGTTGGAAATATGCCCTAGAGGCAATAATAAAAGCATTATTATTATATTTCCTTGTTCATGATAATTGTCTTTATTCATGCTATAATTGTGTTATCCGGAAATCGTAATACATGTGTGACTAACAGACACCAACATGTCCCTAGTAAGCCTCTAGTTGACTAGCTCGTTGATCAACAGATAGTCATGGTTTCCTGACTATGGACATTGGATGTCATTAATAATGAGATCACATCATTATGAGAATGATGTGATGGACAAGACCCAATCCTAAACATAGCACAAGATCATATAGTTCGTTTGCTAGAGTATTCCAATGTCAAAGTATCTTTTCCTTAGACCATGAGATCGTGTAACTCCCGGATACCGTAGGAGTGCTTTGGGTATGCCAAACGTCACAACGTAACTGGGTGACTATAAAGGTAGACTACGGGTATCTCCGAAAGTGTCTGTTGGGTTGACATGGATCAAGACTGGGATTTGTCACTCCGTATGACGGAGAGGTATCACTGGGCCCACTCGGTAATGCATCATCATAATGAGCTCAAAGTGACCAAGTGTCTGGTCACGGGATCATGCCTTACGGTACGAGTAAAGTGACTTGCCGGTAACGAGATTGAACGAGGTATTGGGATACCGACGATCGAATCTCGGGCAAGTAACATATCGATTGACAAAGGGAATTGCGTACGGGATTGATTGAATCCTCGACATCGTGGTTCATCCGATGAGATCATCGTGGAGCATGTAGGAGCCAACATGGGTATCCAGATCCCGTTGTTGGTTATTGACCGGAGAGTCGTCTCGGTCATGTCTGCTTGTCTCCCGAACCCGTAGGGTCTACACACTTAAGGTTCGGTGACGCTAGGGTTGTGAAGATATGTATATGCAGTAACCCGAATATTGTTCGGGGTCCCGGATGAGATCCCAGACGTCACGAGGAGTTCCGGAATGGTCCGGAGGTAAAGAATTATATATAGGAAGTGTTGTTTTGGCCATCGGGACAAGTTTCGGGGTTATCGGTATTGTACCGGGACCACCGGAAGGGTCCCGCGGGCCCACCGGGTGGGGCCACCTGTCCCGGGGGGCCACATGGGCTGTAGGGGGTGCGCCTTGGCCTACATGGGCCAAGGGCACCAGCCCCACTAGGCCCATGCGCCTAGGGTTTCCATGGGGGAGGAGTCCAAGTGGTGGAAGGCACCTCTAGGTGCCTTGGGGGGAGGGAATCCTCCCCTTGGCAGCCGCACCTAGGAGATTAGATCTCCTAGGCTGCGCACCACCCCCCCTTGGCCCTCCTATATATAGTGGGGGAGAGGAGGGACTTGAGACCCAGCCCCTGGCGCCTCCCTCTCTCCCCGTTACGTCTCCTTTCGTAGTATAGGTGAAGCCCTGCTACTGTGACGCCCTGCATCCACCACCACGCCGTCGTGCTGCTGGATCTTCGTCAACCTCTCCTTCCCCCTTGCTGGATCAAGAAGGAGGAGACGTCTCCCATCCCGTACGTGTGTTGAACGCGGAGGTGCCGTCCGTTCGGCGCTGGTCATCGGTGATTTGGATCACGTCGAGTACGACTACATCATCACCGTTCTTTTGAACGCTTCCGTGCGCGATCTACAAAGGTATGTAGATGCATCCGATAGCTCGTTGCTAGTTGAACTCCTAGATGATCTTGGTGAAACGAGTAGGAATTTTTTTTTCTGCAACGTTCCCCAATAGTGGTTTCAGAGCTAGGTCTATGCGTAGTTCTTCTTGCGTGAGTAGAACACAATTAGTTGTGGGCGTGGATTTGTCAACTTTCTTGCCGTTACTAGTCTTTTCTTGCTTCAGCGGCATTGTGAGATGAAGCGGCCCGGACCAACCTTACACGTACGCTTACGTGAGACCGGTTCCACCGACTAACATGCACTAGTTGCATAAGGTGGCTGGCGGGTGTCTGTCTTTCCCACTTTAGTTGGAGCGGAATTGATGAACAGGGTCCTTACGAAGGGTCAATAGAAGTTGACAAATCACGTTGTGGCTTAAACGTAGGTAAGAAGACGTTCTTGCTAGAACCCTAATTCAGCCACGTAAAACTTGCAACAACAATTAGAGGACGTCTAACTTGTTTTTGCAGCAAGTGGTTTGTGATATGATATGGCCAAAGTTGTGATGAATGATGAATGATCTATATGTGATGTATGAGATGTTCATGCTATTGTAATAGGAATCACGACTTGCATGTCGATGAGTATGACAACCGGCAGGAGCCATAGGAGTTGTCTTTATTCTTTTATATGACCTGCGTGTCATTGAGAAACGCCATGTAAATTACTTTACTTTATTGCTAAATGCGTTAGCCATAGTAGTAGAAGTAATAGTTGGCGAGCAACTTCATGGAGACACGATGATGGAGATCATGGTGTCAAGCCGGTGACAAGATGATCATGGCCATATCATGTCACGTTTAATATTTGATTGCATGTGATGTTTATCATGTTTTGCATCTTGTTTACTTAGAACGACGGTAGTAAATAAGATGATCCCTCATAACAATATCAAGAAGTGTTCTCCCCTAACTGTGCACCGTTGCTAAAGTTTGTCGTTTCTAAGAACGTCGTGATGATCGGGTGTGATGGATCCTTACGTTCACATACAACGGGTGTAAGACAGTTTTACACGTGCAAAACACTTAGGGTTAACTTGATGAGCCTAGCATGTGTATAGACATGGCCTCGGAACACAGAAGACCGAAAGGTCGAGCATGAGTCGTATAGAAGATACGATCAACATGAAGATGTTCACCGACGTTGACTAGTCCGTCTCACGTGATGATCGGACACGGTCTAGTTAACTCGGATCATGTAATACTTAGATGACTAGAGGGATGTCTAATCTAAGTGGGAGTTCATTAACAATTTGATTAGATGAACTTAATTATCATGAACTTAGTCTAAAATCTTTGCAATATGTCTTGTAGATCAAATGGCCAACGTAGTCCTCAACTTCAACGCGTTCCAAGAGAAAACCAAGCTGAAAGACGATGGCAGCAACTATACGGACTAGGTCCGGAACCTGAGGATCATCCTCATAGCTGCCAAGAAAGATTATGTCCTACAAGCACCGCTAGGTGAAGCTCCCGTCCCACAGAACCAAGACGTTATGAACGCTTGGCAGACACGTGTTGACGACTACTCCCTCGTTCAGTGCGGCATGCTTTACAGCTTAGAGCCGGGGCTCCAAAAGCATTTTGAGAGACATGGAGCATATGAGATGTTCGAAGAGCTGAAAATGGTTTTTCAAGCTCATGCCCGGGTCGAGAGATATGAAGTCTCCGATAAGTTCTTCAGCTGTAAGATGGAGGAAAATAGTTCTGTCAGTGAGCACATACTCACTATGTCTGGGTTACATAAGCGCTTGTCTCAGCTGGGAGTTAATCTCCCGGATGATGCGGTCATTGACAGAATCCTCCAGTCGCTTCCACCAAGCTACAAGAGCTTTGTGATGAACTTCAACATGCAGGGGATGCAAAAGACCATTCCTGAGTTGTTCTCAATGCTGAAATCAGCGGAGGTAGAAGTCAAGAAGGAACATCAAGTGTTGATGGTCAATAAAACCACTAAGTTCAAGAAAGGCAAGGGTAAAAAGAACTTCAAGAAGGACGGCAAGGAGGTTGCCGCGCCCGGCAAGCAAGCTGCCGGGAAGAAGCCAAAGAATGGACCCAAGCCCGAGACTGAGTGCTTTTATTGCAAGGGAAGCGGTCACTGGAAGCGGAACTGCCCTAAATACTTAGCAGACAAGAAGGCCGGCAAAACGAAAGGTATATGTGATATACATGTGATTGATGTGTACCTTACCAGTACTCGTAGTGACTCCTGGGTATTTGATACTGGTGCCGTTGCTCATATTTGTAACTCACAGCAGGAGCTGCGGAATAAACGGAGACTGGCGAAGGACGAGGTGACGATGCGCGTCGGGAATGGTTCCAAGGTCGATGTGATCGTCGTCGGCACGCTGCCTCTACATTTACCTACGGGATTAGTTTTAAACCTCAATAATTGTTATTTAGTGCCAGCTTTGAGCATGAACATTGTATCGGGATCTCGTTTAATTCGAGATGGCTACTCATTTAAATCTGAGAATAATGGTTGTTCCATTTATATGAGAGATATGTTTTATGGTCATGCTCCTATGGTAAATGGTTTATTCTTAATGAATCTCGAGCGTATTGCTACACATATTCATAGTGTGAGTACCAAAAGATGTAAAGTTGATAATGATAGTACCACATACTTGTGGCACTGCCGCCTTGGTCACATAGGTGTCAAACGCATGAAGAAGCTCCATGCAGATGGACTTTTGGAGTCTCTTGATTATGAATCATTTGACACATGCGAACCATGCCTTATGGGTAAAATGACCAAGACTCCGTTCTCAGGAACAATGGAGCGAGCAACCAACTTATTGGAAATCATACATACTGATGTGTGCAGTCCAATGAGTGTTGAGGCTCGCGGTGGCTATCGTTATGTTCTCACCCTCACTGATGACTTGAGTAGATATGGGTATGTCTACTTAATGAAACACAAGTCTGAAACCTTTGAAAAGTTCAAGGAATTTCAGAGTGAGGTTGAAAATCAACGTGACAGGAAAATCAAGTTTCTACGATCAGATCGTGGAGGAGAATACTTGAGTCACGAGTTTGGCACACACTTAAGAAAATGTGGAATAGTTTCACAACTCACGCCGCCTGGAACACCTCAGCGTAACGGTGTGTCCGAACGTCGTAATCGCACTCTATTGGATATGGTGCGGTCTATGATGTCTCTTACTGATTTACCGCTATCTTTTTGGGGCTATGCTTTAGAGACTGCCGCATTCACTTTAAATAGGGCTCCGTCGAAATCCGTTGAGACGACACTGTTTGAATTATGGTTTGGTAAGAAACCTAAGTTGTCGTTTCTGAAAGTTTGGGGATGCGATGCTTATGTCAAGAAACTTCAACCTGAAAAGCTTGAACCCAAATCGGAAAAATGCGTCTTCATAGGATACCCAAAAGAAACTGTTGGGTACACCTTCTACCTCAGATCCGAAGGCAAGATCTTTGTTGCCAAGAATGGGTCCTTTCTAGAGAAAGAGTTTCTCTCGAAAGAAGTAAGTGGGAGGAAAGTAGAGCTTGATGAAGTATTACCTCTTGAACCGGTAAATGGCGCAACTCAAGAAAATGTTCCTGAGGTGCCTGCACCGACTAGAGAGGAAGTTAATGATAATGATCAAGATACTCTTCTGATCAAGCTCCTACTGAATTCGAAGGTCCACAAGGACACGTTCCGCACCAGAGTGGTATGGCAACCCTGTCTTGGAAATCATGTTGTTAGACAACGGTGAACCTTCGAACTATGAAGAAGCGATGGCGGGCCCGGATTCCGACAAATGGCTAGAAGCCATGAAATCCGAGATAGGATCCATGTATGAAAACGAAGTATGGACTTTGACTGACTTGCCCGTTGAACAGCGAGCCATAGAAAATAAATGGATCTTTAAGAAGAAGACAGACGCGGATGGTAATGTGACCATCTATAAAGCTCGGCTTGTCGCTAAGGGTTATCGACAAGTTCAAGGGGTTGACTACGATGAGACTTTCTCACCGGTAGAGAAGCTAAAGTCCGTCCGAATCATGTTAGCAATTGCCGCATTCTATGATTATGAATATGGCAAATGGACGTCAAAACGGCATTCCTTAATGGTTTCCTTAAGGAAGAATTGTATATGATGCAGCCGGAAGGTTTTGTCGATCCTAAGAATGCTGGACAAGGTATGCAAGCTCCAACGCTCGATTTATGGGCTGGTGCAAGCATCTCGGAGTTGGAACATTCGCTTTGATGAGATGATCAAAGTGTTTGGGTTTATACAGACTTATGGAGAAGCCTGCGTTTACAAGAAAGTGAGTGGGAGCTCTGTAGCATTTCTCATATTATATGTAGATGACATACTTTTGATGGGAAATGATATAGAACTCTTGGACAGCATCAAGGCCTACTTGAATAAGAGTTTTTCAATGAAGGACCTTGGAGAATCTGCTTATATATTAGGCATCAAAATCTATAGGGATAGATCGAGACGCCTCATAGGTCTTTCACAAAGCACATACCTTGATAAGATATTGAAGAAGTTCAATATGGATCATTCTAAGAAGGGGTTCTTACCTATGTTACAAGGTGTGAAATTGAGCTCAGCTCAATGTCCGACCACGGCAGAAGAAATAGAAGAGATGAGTGTCATCCCCTATGCCTCAGCCATAGGTTCTATTATGTATGCCATGCTGTGTACCAGACCTGATGTAAACCTTGCCGTAAGTTTGGTAGGAAGGTACCAAAGTAATCCCGGCAAGGAACACTGGACAGCGGTCAAGAATATCCTGAAGTACCTGAAAAGGACTAAGGAAATGTTTCTCGTTTATGGAGGTGATGAAGAGCTCGTCGTAAAGGGTTACGTCGACGCTAGCTTCGACACAGATCTGGATGACTCTAAGTCACAAACCGGATACGTGTATATTTTGAATGGTGGGGCAGTAAGCAGGTGCAGTTGCAAGCAAAGCGTCGTGGCGGGATCTACATGTGAAGCGGAGTACATGGCAGCCTCGGAGGCAGCACATGAAGCAATATGGGTGAAGGAGTTCATCACCGACCTAGGAGTCATACCTAATGCGTCGGGGCCGATCAAGCTCTTCTGTGACAACACTAGAGCTATTGCACTTGCCAAGGAGCCCAGGTTTCACAAGAAGACAAGGCACATCAAGCGTCGCTTCAACTCCATTCGTGAAAATGTTCAAGATGGAGACATAGAGATTTGTAAAGTGCATACGGACCTGAATATAGCAGATCCGTTGACTAAACCTCTCCCTAGAGCAAAACATGATCAACACCAGAATTCCATGGGTGTTCGATTCATCACAATGTAACTAGATTATTGACTCTAGTGCAAGTGGGAGACTGTTGGAAATATGCCCTAGAGGCAATAATAAAGGCATTATTATTATGTTTCCTTGTTCATGATAATTGTCTTTATTCATGCTATAATTGTGTTATCCGGAAATCGTAATACATGTGTGAATAACAGACACCAACATGTCCCTAGTAAGCCTATAGTTGACTAGCTCATTGATCAACAGATAGTCATGGTTTCCTGACTATGGACATTGGATGTCATTGATAACGAGATCACATCGTTAGGAGAATGATGTGATGGACAAGACCCAATCCTGAACATAGCACAAGATCGTATAGTTCGTTTGCTAGAGTTTTCCAATGTCAAAGTATCTTTTCCTTAGACCATGAGATTGTGTAACTCCCGGATACCGTAGGAGTGCTTTGGGTATGCCAAACGTCACAACGTAACTGGGTGACTATAAAGGTAGACTACGGGTATCTCCGAAAGTGTCTGTTGGGTTGACATGGATCAAGACTGGGATTTGTCACTCCGTATGACGGAGAGGTATCACTGGGCCCACTCGGTAATGCATCATCATAATGAGCTCAAAGTGACCAAGTGTCTGGTCACGGGATCATGCATTACGGTACGAGTAAAGTGACTTGCCGGTAACGAGATTGAACGAGGTATTGGGATACCGACGATCGAATCTCGGGCAAGTAACATATCGATTGACAAAGGGAATTGCGTCCAGGATTGATTGAATCCTCGACATCGTGGTTCATCCGATGAGATCATCGTGGAGCATGTGGGAGCCAACATGGGTATCCAGATCCCGCTGTTGGTTATTGACCGGAGAGTCGTCTCGGTCATGTCTGCTTGTCTCCCGAACCCGTAGGGTCTACACACTTAAGGTTCGGTGACGCTAGGGTTGTGAAGATATGTATATGCAGTAACCCGAATATTGTTCGGGGTCCCGGATGAGATCCCGGACGTCACGAGGAGTTCCGGAATGGTCCGGAGGTAAAGAATTATATATAGGAAGTGCTGTTTTGGCCATCGGGACAAGTTTCGGGGTTATCGGTATTGTACCGGGACCACCGGAAGGGTCCCGCGGGCCCACCGGGTGGGGCCACCTGTCCCGGGGGGGGGCACATGGGCTGTAGGGGGTGCGCCTTGGCCTACATGGGCCAAGGGCACCAGCCCCACTAGGACCATGCGCCTAGGGTTTCCATGGGGGAGGAGTCCAAGTGGTGGAAGGCACCTCTAGGTGCCCTGGGGGGGAGGGAATCCTCCCCTTGGCAGCCGCACCTAGGAGATTAGATCTCCTAGGCTGCGCACCACCCCCCCTTGGCCCTCCTATATATAGTGGGGGAGAGGAGGGACTTGAGACCCAGCCCCTGGCGCCTCCCTCTCTCCCCGTTACGTCTCCTTTCGTAGTATAGGCGAAGCCCTGCTACTGTGACGCCCTGCATCCACCACCACGCTGTCGTGCTGCTGGATCTTCGTCAACCTCTCCTTCCCCCTTGCTGGATCAAGAAGGAGGAGACGTCTCCCGTCCCGTACGTGTGTTGAACGCGGAGGTGCCGTCCGTTCGGCGCTGGTCATCGGTGATTTGGATCACGTCGAGTACGACTACATCATCACCGTTCTTTTGAACGCTTCCGTGCGCGATCTACAAAGGTATGTAGATGCATCCTATAGCTCGTTGCTAGTTGAACTCCTAGATGATCTTGGTGAAACGAGTAGGAAAATTTTTGTTTTCTGCAACGTTCCCCAACAAAAGAATGCATAGTGCCAAAATTCTCGCCTCAACGGAAATGAATCAACATTCCGGCAAAAAAATTGCAACTATCGCATTTCAAATACCAGTACCTGCAAACACAAACATATGTGCAACACCACAAACATACATAGATCTAGCTAGGCCATAAAAAGTGCATGTGCACGTTGTTGGAGGAAGAAAAAAAGTAGATCTACAACATAAAGATAGCTTTCCCCTTACTTACCTATCAAAAAAGGTAATTTAACCACTTAATTTGGATGAATCTATGGTGCAAATGAGGTGACGAGGAGGAGGCAGTCGAGACAAGCTTGGAGGAGGAGGTGGAGAGAATGAAGTGGGGAAAATGAGTGTGTAGGTGTGGCTGTCCAAAATATCTAGCTGGTCCCAGGTTACTAATGGCGCACCACCCAAAAATGCGCCATTAGTAACCCTGGTTACTAATGGCGCACCAGCTTGTGATGCGCCATTAGTAGTTTTGCAAAAAAAAATTATAGTAATGGCGCACGTGGTGAGTGGTGCGCCATTACTAGTTAAACTATTAATGACGCACTGTTACCTGGTGCGCCATTAGTATTTTTGAAAAAAAAATATGTTAGTAGTGGCGCACCATTGGTGTGGATGGCGCACCAGCACATGGTGCGCCAATGCTATATAGTAGTGGCGCACCACATGTCTGATGCGCCATTAGTGTCCATATTATCTATAGCCCTTTTTCTAGTAGTGACGGGTCACCGACGATTTCTAACCATGGGTGACAAAGAGGATCTCGGTCCAATTGGCTTGCTATCAAGGATCCATTGTCAATGTTCAAGAAGTAATTTAAGTCGGCACTATTTGAGTCAGAAAGCAAAATAAGAGAGGGTTGTAACATGCAAGATTGCAGGGATATGGGCAGCAATATAAAGGAGATGGAGCAACAAAGTTTAGCATTGGGAAAAACATGTACAAGTAGGTTCTAACATCTATTTTGTAATTCTCTAATCCTCTCCTACACATCAATGGAAAAATGCATACATTATTGTGTTGCACTCCAAAACAAAAGTAATAATATTATGTGTTTTTCTACTTAACTACTTAAATTTATCAAAATGTTTGTGTATTCAATTTCAGAACAAGTTAGTCGTCACAAGTTCAAACCCATGTTTGTGGGCGAACCGAGCAATGTCGAGTTATTCCTAAGGTACAGATAAATTATTGCATTCTTTCCTATCTACTTCTAAATTCCTTTTAGGAAGGTTTCATTGTTGTATTATATTATTTAGTAATTGATACGGGCATGTCCAATCAGTTGACATCTATTTTTTTTCCTTCATTTAACTTACTACTGCCTACGATCCATAATAAGTGTCGCAGTTTTGAACTAACCTCAGTTCAAAACTGGGACACATATTTTGGATCAGAGCGAGTACTTTCCTTAAAATTTATGCTTATGTTGACCTAACAATGAATAGAGTGAAAGAAGATTTAATGATTCAAAATTAAAATTTAAAATAGATTTCATTACATGGTCATAGGTAAAAAATGAAAAAAAAATACCATCTTAGGACAAAGAAAACTTTCAAAAATGTACTAACCATTGTTGCCTTGGGCATGTGTGTGGCCCATTGTGTCATATGAGATCTACATAACTGTACAATAACCAGATAGCATATGTTAGATCTCTGTAACAATATATAAAAGGGGTGTGTGTTTGATCTACAAAACGTATCCAAACATATGTCATAAACTAGATCTTCCATACCTAAACAAATCATAACAAGTATATCTTCATATCGAAAACAACACGGCCTAGAGTCGTCATAATTGCACACAAAAGAACATTCCATCACATACACCAATACTAAATAAATGAAATGGATAGATACACGAATGGAGCACTATAGAAGAATTATTGTTACCATCTTATGTTGTGTAGACAATTAGTACTGTCAGCATATACAAAATTTCTTAGTGGCAATACACAAAATAAAATGGTTTGAGTGATTAGACACCAGCATGCATCGACAAAGAAGTGTGTAGATGAGCATTGATTACTCAAACCAAATGGTTGATTTATTTGTACAAAAATATTTTAAATAAAGGATGAATCCAATTTTATATACAAGCAAACCAAGTTTCAAAAAACAAAATACAAGCAAGAACTAGGTGGGAAGACCGAATAGGAATGTAATGGGATTACGCCATACAGCCATGCACAAAAAAGGTTAACTGCATAAAGTTCTTGACCTACTACACTAAAGAGCATACAACAACTGATCTTTCGGGCACATATATATTTTATTAGTTTACTCTCAACTACATGCCTGACTATGTAAACATGTTATTCTAAAAATGAATCAATCTCATCAGATTTCATAAAAATACATTTTATAATTCTTATTACATTTATTACCAACATAATTATATATTCATATACAAAATAAATATCAATGCTACATCTATGAAAATTTATCAATGTCAACAACAAATAAATAATAAACATTTTTGGAAGAGTAAAATATGATGTCCTCGCATTAGACGGCCACTGTGCTAGTTAAAAAAAGAAAAAGACATGGTTCACGCTATCATTTCGGTGCCAAGGACGATTCTTAGTTCGCCTTGGTGCTGGAGCAGGTGCGCCTGACCATTCCCTGGGAGCCAGTCAACGGGCTGAGGTTCCCCATCTTCACCATGGCCGATGCGAAGGCGTTCCTGAACGTCTCCGGGTTAGCCGCGAAGCTGTCGACCATGTTCTCAGTGGCACCACCGGCGCCAACGGTGTAGAGCACCTGGTCGGAGTGTAGGAGTCCCTTGTTGAGCTGGAGGTTGACGAAGTAGCCGTTGTCGAACGAGTCTGCATTAACGGGTGTCGGGGTGTCGTCCAGCTGTGCCAGGTTGCTGTCGCCGGAGCCAGTTGGCTGGGGGCAGTTGGCCTTGAGCTTCGCGGCGTAGTCCGGATCAATGTTGGCCTCGTTGTAGAGCCGGTTCCTGAAGTTCTTGCACTGCGCCCGCCCAACCGTGTGGGCACCAGAGAGGGCGACCATATCGATCGAGCTGAACCCCTTGGCGGCGAATCTGGTGTTGAGGCCGGCGACGTCCAAGGACGACGGAGGCAGGTCGTTGTTGGCCAGTGTCACGCTAGCCGTGGTGGAGTCCCTTCTCCCGAGTTGAACCGTCCACGACGGCCCTCCCAACTGTATATGCGCCAGCAAAATAAAATTGATTTATTATGTTTCCGTGAACGTGCACAAACTGACAGGTCTACTGGGCGCTTCGCCATGCGAGCAAATTAAGGTGGTCGCTTCGTACCGCGACGACGGAGTCACGGGCGGCGACGGCGAGGATGTCGGCGCAGGAGACGATGAGGGTGCGCTTGTTGTTGTCGCACGCGGCTTCCACCAAGTCCTTGATTTTCTGGATGAGGTCCATGCCAAGCAGCGATCCCGCGTTCCCGCCTGCGTTCTGCTCGTTGCCAGACAGCAGAACGGACGCGTCACAGCCCTGCGTGTACGTAGCCATGCAACATTTATATATGCACGGTTAACCGCTGGTGTTTAGCAAGCAAATGAACAAAACCGAAACTAAAACAAGGCCAGCCAGGCTATAGAAGTGGTATGTGAAAAACTTGCTTGGACAAAGCAGTCGTGGAAGTGCAGCCGGAGCAGGGACGCGCCCATGCGGGGGTTGCTGCTCACGGCGGCGTCCACGGCGCTCTTGATGGTGGAAAGCGCCCCGGGGCACGACGAATCGTAGAACGTCGGCGACAGCTGCGCCGACACCGCCACGGCCAGGCACAGGAGTAACACGACTGATAGAGATGAAGACGCCATGACCACTACCTGTAGTAGCGATAGCAGATGGATTCGGGTGTAATGCGCATGCCCTGCATTCCATGAAGATATATATAGCCGCTCGCTGGCCTGGCCACTCCTGGATTTTGTGTGTCTGTGTGTGTGCTTTTTTGTTTTTGGAGGAACGGTTTTGTGTTGGTCAACTGGCCTTCCATCCGCTGGCGCGGTCCTTTCTCTGGTTTGTCGTATTGCTGCAACTCGCCGAGTGCATCGCGGAGTACATCGTGCACGCATGTATCATGGATATAGTAAAATTAACCAGAAGTTTTATCTTCGAGTTGAAATTAACCAGCTGTTGCAGAATCATTTTGCAGGGAATTGACTTGGATATTAGCAAGTAGCCATGTATCATGCGCGGATGTATCATCCATGTAGTGCATCCAAGTCAACGAAATTCACAACCTACGTAGTCTTTTCTTTTGATTGCTCAAAAGCATCGTACTCTTACTTCCTATAAGTATTTGAAACAAATAATACTTCCCCTTTCTACATTATTTTAAGGTATAGCTTTGTTCAAAGTCAACTTCTCTATATTAATCCCACAAAAAAGTATTTCTCTATATTATTTGACAAAGTGTTGTGCACGGATGTACGCATACTGTAAACAGCTGGACAAGCAGGCTGGAAACCTTAGACATTCCTATGCAGATGGCGGCTATTGTGGTGGCCAAGTGGCCATCCATCTGATAGCTGTTCGATGATGGTTGCTGCTCTTCATCTTTTTTCTTCACAAATGCTATAGAACTCACGCAGTTCTAAGAGCATCTCCAATAGAAGATGTTGTGAAGGGAATAGTACAGCACATGATTTTCAGGCGTGGAATATTCATGGTTGCTTCAACGTCTTAGATGATTAAGTTCCATATATAATAGGATGCACCAATATGCAGACGCGCAATTCAACATTCCGTGTATCCAATGCTCTCTATGATTACCCAACCTCTAAATGTAGATCATTAAGAGATGATTCTACGAGCAAACGGTGGATGAAAATACATTTTTTATCTTCTAACTTCCAAGGGCATCGATGGCTAATTGGCTATACATAATTTCTTTTGCAATGCACATGGCCGTATATGATTGACCCAGTGCTGGGGATTAATGCGGTCCCTGGCATAAATATGAGTATTAAATGGAGTGCCATACCATAGTTCGTGCGATCACTGTCAGAATTATGCCTTATAAAACATAATAAAGTTTTTAGTTTTGTTATCTTCAAGATTTACGGAATGAGTAATATTATAAGATTTATTAACGTATATGTGATTCGCTAGTCCAATTTAGCTCGCATGTATACAATAATTATTTTAAATAAGTCCTTGTTTGTTCAAAAAATGTATACAACCGGACACAAACATAGACTGTATATGTATTTGTTGATGACTGTGTTTTCAGGTCATATATATCAAACGGACAATATGGATGTTCGTTAATTGAACTTGCATTGGATAGGCCCGCTTATGAGATATCACGAGAGCAACTTATTTCCATGTGACAATACATATCATATGTATTATGTATGCCAACATAAAAAAACATGATCGTGACATGTACTCACAATCTGAACTGTTCGGCTTAGGGGTCACCAAACGTTGCCCCGTAACTCGGTAATTACAAAGGTGATTTTCAGGATTACCAGAAAGCATCACATAGGTGCATTGATCAAGACCATATTGTTAGGCTGATTAAGATTAGCTGCGATGCCAACGCAGTGGCGCATGTGATTGCAAAATTTTGTTCTGATAGTCGTTCTGAAGGTTTATTAGTCAGTAATGTGCCTTCCATTACTATGGCTATTGTAATAGATGTTTGTAAGAATATCATTATTAATTAGTATATGGGGTTTAAAAACACATTTCCCATTGACACCTTCCTTATTATTTTAATTTTTCTTGCTCTAGTCTAGCTCTACATCTATGCTCTATGCTCTAGTGCACATGGTGATGGGGTCACCTACTATGGGTAGGGTCAAGAAGCAAACATCTTGGACTAACCTAGGATCCCACATCTACAAATGGTAAGGCCCCCGGTCCACAAGCACAGTCACGTGTATATCCAGAATTATCCCACTTTGTCATTCATCCACTCGGATGTGATTCATTTACTCGGGCGTCATCTGGCCACTCGGCTGCTATGCGATCACTCGGTTACCCCACCTGCACTCGGACAAGGGAGGCGAAGGGACTACACGGGATCTGAAGCGACCAAGGAGCACAACGTCGGTCGCTACTAGTGTTTAAACCTTCAGTTACTAATAGTAACGCCTGTAATAAACATAGCCATCAACCCCTCCTTGTGATGGGCTAGCTCAAGGGGCACCGTACTCTATGTAAGCCGCCACATAGCACTTGGAGAAGGGTTAGCATCCATTTGTACTCATCGAGACATAAGAAAACCGCTCCAGCAGCTCGAGACGTAGGTTCTTTACCTCCACCACAAGGGGCCCGAACTCGTAAACATCATGTGTCACGCATATTCCATAGCTAGACCACGCTCCTTCTCCCTACCACTCTCTTACTGTCAGAATCATTCCCATGACACCTGGTTCATGGGTGAGACAAATATATACGCCCTCCAATAATTTTTTTCTCTACCCTTCATTTCACTTTGGATATCATTCTAGAATGCATTAAGTTGACATTTTAAAGGTTTTCCTCCAAGATTTGGTAGTTTAATATGTAAACTCATAAGTGCACTACTGATAAAAATAATTCCAGAAATTTTTAGAATGATAAAAAAACATTTTTCAGTTTCTTAAATAAAGGCTAAGTGGAGTGAGCGAAAGCTCCCGTCGGTTGGTGAATGACAAAAACATGAATGGAAATCTCCAAAAACTGCAGGAATTATTTGGACTGATTAAGGATGATAGTCAGCATTTGTCCGAGGCATTATTCTAGTTCGGTATGACTATAATATAGACATTTTGCTTTCCGGTTACGTTCAACACAGTCATACGATGTTGGCCCCTGATTTTCACTTTTCTACAAAAAAAATTCTTCTACTTACTTTACATTGGAGAATGTCCAAAAGCATTTTCTTTTCATTGGAAGACCCCCCCCCCCCCCCAAAAAAAAGATCTATTTAAGAATGGAGGGTTGAATAATGAATGAAATTTTTCCTCATCCCATGAGTGGCCACACATATTATCATCACCATTGTATGTTTGGATATTCATGCACGACTATAGTTTACTGTATATTTTGCAATTGCAGCTTTATAACTTAGTGTATCAACCCTTGCCCCATCAAAGATAAAAATAATCCTATAACTTGAGCATATTAACCCTTGCCCCACCAAAGCATGGTCCATCATGGTAAATGAATAATGCATAGATTTGTTTTTGTTTGAACGATAGTTTTTCATAAATAATGTGCATAATTATTTATATTGCTCATGAAATAGACATGAATGCTTGAATTTTCTCTTATGAAATGTACAAGGATGTAATATATTTTTTGGTTATCATGAAGAAACACGCATACTATTTCTTTTGAGTTCACGCATTTTTTATGCTCCAAAAAGATTGTTGAACATTGCCATGGCTCAAGAAATATGGATGCTTTGCAAAAGGGTTGTATGATATGAAATGGATAGGTCTAGAGGGTATTTTTTGTTTGTACAAAAACATATATCTCAAAGCTTGAATAGCGAGGATAATACTTAGGTAGGGGGTCATTTTTAAAAGGAAAAAAATATTTTTATTCCCTAATTTGTATCGAAAGTTTGGAGATGGTCCCTTAGGCAGCAGCGAGGAAGGAGAGGGGTGGGGAGGGGCTCCACGTCGAGGCTAAGGAATCGCCCCCGAGTCACCCAAGCGGGGCAGTGTGGGAGGGGGGAGAGGATATGATCGCTTCATCCTTAATTTGTCGATAGCTTTATTTTTTTATGTTGAGATAAAAGTTGTTGGGGAACGCAGTAATTTTTAAAAAAATTCCTACGCACACGCAAGATCATGGTGATGCATAGCAACGAGAGGGGAGAGTATCGTCTACGTACCCTCGTAGACCGTAAGCGGAAGCGTTATGACAAGGCGGTTGATGTAGTCGTACGTCTTCACGATCGACCGATCTAGCACCGAAGGTACGACACCTCCGCGATCTGCACATGTTCGACTCGGTGACGTCCCGCGAACTCACGATCCAGTAGAGCTTCGAGGGAGAGTTTCATCAGCACAACGGCGTGATGACGGTGATGATGTTGCTACCGGAATAGGCCTTCGCCTAAGCACCGCTACGATATAACCGCGTGGATTATGGTGGAGGGGGCACTGCACACGGCTAAAAGATCAATGATCAACTTGTGTGTCTATGGGCTGCCCCCCTCGTCCATATATAAAGGAGTGGAGGAGGGGGAGGGCCGGCCCTCTCTATGGCGCGCACTAGGGGAGTCCTACTCCCTCCGAGAGTAGGATTCCTCCCCTTCCAAGTTGGAGTAGTGTTGACACACGAACACATCACGTGTGTTGGAAATATGCCTAGAGGCAATAATAAAATGATTATTATATTTCCTTGTTCATGATAATTGTCTATTATTCATGCTATAATTGTATTATCCGGAAATCGTAATACATGTGTGAATACATAGACCACAATGTGTCCCTAGTGAGCCTCTAGTTGACTAGCTCGTTGATCAACAGATAGTCATGGTTTCCTAGCTATGGACATGGGGATGTCATTGATAACGGGATCACATCATTAGGAGAATGATGTGATGGACAAGACCCAATCCTAAGCTTAGCTCAAAGATCGTGTAGTTCGTTTGCTGTAGCTTTTCTGAATGTCAAGTATCATTTCCTTAGACCATGAGATTGTGCAACTCCCGGATACCGTAGGAGTGCCTTGGGTGTGCCAAACGTCACAACGTAACTGGGTGACTATAAAGGTACATTACAGGTATCTCCGAAAGTGTCTGTTGGGTTGGCACGAATCGAGACTGGGATTTGTCACTCCGTATGACGGAGAGGTATCTCTGGGCCCACTCGGTAATGCATCATCATAATGAGCTCAATGTGACCAAGGGGTTGGTCATGGGATCATGCATTACGGTACGAGTAAAGTGACTTGCCGGTAACGAGATTGAACAAGGTATTGGGATACCGACGATCGAGTCTCGGGCAAGTAACGTACCGATTGACAAAGGGAATTGAATACGGGATTGATTAAGTCCTCGACATCGTGGTTCATCCGATGAGATCATCGAGGAGCATGTGGGAGCCAACATGGGTATCCAGATCCCGCTGTTGGTTATTGACCGGAGAGGCGTCTCGGTCATGTCTGCGTGTCTCCCGAACCCGTAGGGTCTACACACTTAAGGTTCGGTGACGCTAGGGTTGTAGAGATATTAGTATGCAGTAACCCGAAAGTTGTCGGGAGTCCCGGATGAGATCCCGGACGTCTCGAGGAGTTCCGGAATGGTCCGGAGGTAAAGATTTATATATAGGAAGTTCAGTTTCAACCAGCGGGAAGGTTTCGGGGGTTACCGGTATTGTACCGGGACCACCGGAAGGGTCCCGGGGGTCCACCGGATGGGGCCACCTATCTTGGAGGGCCCCATGGGCTGAAGTGGCGTGGGAACCAGCCCCTGATGGGCTGGTGCGCCCCACCCAAGGGCCCAAGGCGCCTAGGGTTGGAAACCCTAGGGGCCATTGCCCCCCCCCCCCCCGAGGGGGCATGCGCCCCCCTAGTTGGAAACCCTAAGGGGGCCGTTGCCCCCAGGCCCCCCCCCTTTAGATGGGATCTCCAAGGGGGCATGCGCCCCCCCTAGCCCCTATATATAGTGGAAGGGAGGGAGGGCAGTCACACCTTGCTCTTGGCGCCTCCCTCTCCCTCCGTAACACCTCTCCTCCCCGCTTGTGCTTGGTGAAGCCCTGCCGGGATCCTGCTGCATCCACCACCACGCCGTCGTGCTACTGGATCTTCATCAACCTCTCCTTCCCCCTTGCTGGATCAAGAAGGAGGAGACGTCTTCCCAACCGTACGTGTGTTGAACGCGGAGGTGCTGTCCGTTCGGCACTTGGTCATCGGTGATTTGGATCACGGCGAGTACGACTCCATCATCCCCGTTCACTTGAACGCTTCCGCTCGCGATCTACAAGGGTATGTAGATGCACTCCTATTCCCCTCGTTGCTAGAATACTCCATAGATTGATCTTGGTGATGCGTAGAAATTTTTTAATTTCTGCTACGATCCCCAACAGTGGCATCATGAGCTAGGTCTATGCGTAGTTACTATGCACGAGTAGAACACAAAGTAGTTGTGGGCGTCGATATTGTCAATTTGCTTGCCGTTACTAGTCTTATCTTGATTCGGCGGCATCGTGGGATGAAGCAGCCCGGACCAACCTTACACGTACGCTTACGTGAGACCGGTTCCACCGACTGACATGCACTAGTTGCATAAGGTGGCTGGCGGGTGTCTGTCTCTCCCACTTTAGTCGGATCAGATTCGATGAACAGGGTCCTTATGAAGGGTAAATAGAAATTGGCAATTCACGTTGTGGTTTTGGCGTAGGTAAGAAACGTTCTTGCTAGAAACCTATAGCAGCCACGTAAAAACTTGCAACAACAATTAGAGGACGTCTAACTTGTTTTTGCAGCAAGTGTTTTGTGATGTGATATGGCCAAAGGTTGTGATGAATGATGAATGATATATGTGATGTATGAGATTGATCATGTTCTTGTAATAGGAATCACGACTTGCATGTCGATGAGTATGACAACCGGCAGGAGCCATAGGAGTTGTCTTTATTTATTTACGACCTACGTGTCAACATAAACGTCATGTAATTACTTTACTTTATTGCTAAAGCGTTAGCCATAGTAGTAGAAGTAATAGATGACGAGACAACTTCAAGAAGACACGATGATGGAGATCATGGTGTCATGCCGGTGACAACGATGATCATGGAGCCCTGAAGATGGAGATCAAAGGAGCAAATGATATTGGCCATATCATGTCACTATTTGATTGCATGTGATGTTTATCATGTTTTACATCTTATTTGCTTAGAACGACGGTAGCTTAAATAAGATGATCCCTCGTAATAATTTCAAGAAAGTGTTCCCCCTAACTGTGCACCGTTGCGAAGGTTCGTTGTTTCAAAGCACCACGTGATGATCGGGTGTGATAGTTTCTAACGTTCGAATACAACGGGTGTAAGACAGATTTACACATGCAATACACTTAGGTTGACTTGACGAGCCTAGCATGTACAGACATGGCCTCGGAACATAGAAGACCGAAAGGTCGAGCATGAGTCGTATAGAAGATACGATCAACATGAAGATGTTCACCGATGTTAACTAGTCCGTCTCACGTGATGATCGGACACGGCCTAGTTAACTCGGATCATGTTATACTTAGATGACTAGAGGGATGTCTATCTGAGTGGGAGTTCATTTAATAATTTGATTAGATGAACTTAATTATCATGAACTTAGTCTAAAATCTTTACAATATGTCTTGTAGATCAAACGGCCCACGTTGTCCTCAACTTCAACGCGTTCCTAGAGAAAACCAAGCTGAAAGACGATGGCAGCAACTATACGGACTGGGTCCGGAACCTAAGGATCATCCTCATAGCTGCCAAGAAAGATTATGTCCTAGAAGCACCACTAGGTGACGCACCCGTCCCATAGAACCAAGACGTTATGAACGCTTGGCAGACATGTGCTGATGATTACTCCCTCGTTCAGTGTGGCATGCTTTACAGCTTAGAACCGGGGCTCCAAAAGAGTTTTGAGAGACACGGAGCATATGAGATGTTCGAAGAGCTGAAAATGGTTTTTCAAGCTCATGCCCAGGTCGAGAGATATGAAGTCTCCGACAAGTTCTTCAGCTCTAAGATGGAGGAAAATAGTTCTGTCAGTGAGCACATATTCAAAATGTCTGGGTTGCATAACCGCTTGACTCAGCTGGGAGATAATCTCTCGGATGACGCGGTCATTGACAGAATCCTTCAGTCGCTTCCATCGAGCTACAAGAGATTTGTGATGAACTTCAATATGCAGGGGATGGAAAAGACCATTCTTGAAGTATTTGCAATGCTGAAATCAGCAGAGGTAGAAGTCAAAAAGGAACATCAAGTGTTGATGGTGAATAAAACCACTAAGTTCAAGAAAGGCAAGGGTAAGAAGAACTTCAAGAAGGATGGCAAGGGAGTTGCCGCGCCCGGTAAGCAAGCTGCCGGGAAGAAGCCAAAGAATGGACCCAAGCCCGAGACTGAGTGTTTTTATTGCAAGGGAAGTGTGTTGGGGAACGTAGCAAAAATTCAAAATTTTCCTACGTGTCACCAAGATCTATCTATGGAGAAACCAGCAACGAGGGGAAGGAGAGTGCATCCACATACCCTTGTAGATCGCTAAGCGGAAGCGTTCAAGAGAACGGGGTTGAAGGAGTCGTACTCGTCGTGATCCAAATCACCGGAGATCCTAGTGCCGAACGGACGGCACCTCCGCGTTCAACACACGTACAGCCCGACGACGTCTCCCATGCCTTGATCCAGCAAGGAGAGAGGGAGAGGTTGAGGAAGACTCCATGCAGCAGCAGCACAACGGCGTGGTGGTGGTGGAGGAGCGTGGTACTCCAGCAGGGCTTCGCCAAGCACTACGAGAGACGGGGAGGGAGAGGGGTAGGGCTGCGCCAAGAAGGAGAGGAACTCGTGTGTCTTGCAGCCTCCAATACCTCAAGTATATATAGGGGAAGGGGAGGGGCTGCGCCCCCACCTAGGGTTCCCTCCCTAGGGGTGGCGGCAGCCCCCAGATCCCATCTGGGTGGCGGCCACAAGGGGGAGAGGGGGAGGCGCACCTGGGGTGGGCCTTAGGCCCATCTGCCCTAGGGTTTGCCCCCCTTCCCTCTTGGAGGCACCTTGGGCCTTGGTGGGGGGGCGCACCAGCCCACCTGGGGATGGTCCCCTCTCACACTTGGCCCATGCAGCCCTCCGGGGCTGGTGGCCCCACTTGGTGGACCCCCCGACCCCTCCGGTGGTCCCGGTACACTACCGGTAAAACCCGAAACTTTTCTGGTGACCAAAACAAGACTTCCCATATATAAATCTTTACCTCCGGACCATTCCGGAACTCCTCGTGACGTCCGGGATGTCATCCGGGACTCCGAACAACATTCGGTAACCACATACAAACTTCCTTTATAACCCTAGCGTCATCGAACCTTAAGTGTGTAGACCCTACGGGTTCGGGAACCATGCAGACATGACCGAGACGTTCTCCGGTCAATAACCAACAGAGGGATCTAGATACCCATGTTGGTTTCCACATGTTCCACGATGATCTCATTGGATGACCACGATGTCGAGGATTCGATCAATCCCGTATACAATTCCCTTTGTCTAGCGGTATTGTACTTGCCCGAGATTCGATCGTCGGTATCCCGATACCTTGTTCAATCTTGTTACCGGCAAGTCTCTTTACTCGTTCCGTAACACATCATCCCGTGATCAACTCCTTGATCACATTGTGCACATTATGATGATGTCCTACCGAGTGGCCCCAGAGATACCTCTCCGTCACACGGAGTGACAAATCCCAGTCTCGATTCGTGCCAACCCAACAGACACTTTCGGAGATACCTGTAGTGTACCTTTATAGCCACCCAGTTACGTTGTGACGTTTGGCACACCCAAAGTATTCCTACGGTATCCGGGAGTTGCACAATCTCATGGTCTAAGGAAATGATACTTGACATTAGAAAAGCTTTAGCATACGAACTACACGATCTTTGTGCTAGGCTTAGGATTGGGTCTTGTCCATCACATCATTCTCCCAGTGATGTGATCCCGTTATCAACGACATCCAATGTCCATGGTCAGGAAACCATAACCATCTATTGATCAACGAGCTAGTCAACTAGAGGCTTACTAGGGACATGGTGTTGTCTATGTATCCACATGTATCTGAGTTTCCTATCAATACAATTCTAGCATGGATAATAAACGATTATCATGAACTAGGAAATATAATAATAACTAATTTATTATTGCCTCTAGGGCATATTTCTAACAAAGTGGTCACTGGAAGCGGAACTGCCCCAAATACTTAGCGGACAAGAAGGCCGGCATCACGAAAGGTATATGTGATATACATGTAATTGATGTGTACCTTACCCGTACTCGTAGTAGCTCCTGGGTATTTGATACTGGTGTGGTTGCTCACATTTGTAACTCAAAGCAGGAGCTGCAGAATAAACAGAGACTGGCGAAGGACGAGGTCACGATGCTCGTCGGGAATGGTTCCAAGGTCGATGTGATCGCCGTCGGCACGCTACATCTACATGTACCTACGGGATTAGTTTTAAACCTCAATAATTGTTATTTAGTGCCAGCTTTGAGCATGAACATTGTATCAGGATCTCGTTTAATACGAGATGGCTACTCATTTAAATCCTAGAATAATGGTTGTTCTATTTATATGAGAGATGTGTTTTATGGTCATGCTCCGATGGTGAATGGTTTATTCTTAATTAATTTCGAGTGTAATACTACACATATTCATAGTGTGAATACCAAAAGATGTATGGTTGATAATGATAGTCCCACATACTTGTGGCACTGCTGCCTTGGTCACATAGGTGTCAAACGCAGGAAGAAGCTCCATGCAGATGGACTTTTAGAGTCTCTTGATTACGAATCATTTGACACGTGCGAACCATGCCTCATGGGTAAAATGACCAAGACTCCGTTCTCAGGAACAATGGAGCGAGCAACCAACTTATTGGAAATCATACATACTGATGTGTGTGGTCCAATGAGTGTTGAGGCTCGTGGTGGCTATCGTTATGTTCTCACCCTCACTGATGACTTGAGTAGATATGGGTATGTCTACTTAATGAAACACAAGTCTGAGACCTTTGAAAAGTTCAAGGAATTTTAGAGTGAGGTTGAGAATCAATGTGACAGGAAAATCAAGTTTCTCCGATCAGATCGTGGAGGAGAATACTTGAGTCACGAATTTGGCACACACTTAAGAAAATGTGGAATAGTTTCACAACTCACGCCGCCTGGAACACCTCAGCGTAACAGTGTGTCCGAACGTCGTAATCGCACTCTATTAGATATGGTGCGATCTATGATGTCTCTTACCGATTTACCGCTATCATTTTGGGGCTATGCTTTAGAGACTGCCGCATTCACTTTAAATAGGGCTCCGTCGAAATCCATTGAGATGACACCGTATGAATTATGGTTTGGGAAGAAACCTAAGCTGTCCTTTCTAAAAGTTTGGGTATGTCAAGTCAGAAAAATGCGTCTTCATAGGATACCCTAAAGAAACTATTGGGTATACCTTCTACCTCAGATCCGAAGGCAAGATCTTTGTTGCCAAGAATGGGTCCTTTCTAGAGAAAGAGTTTCTCTCGAAAGAAATAAGTGGGATGAAGGTAGAACTTGATGAAGTATTACCTCTTGAACCGGTAAGTGGCGCAGCTCAAGAAAATGTTCCTGAGGTGCCTGCACCAACTAGAGAGGAAGTTGATGATGATCATGAAACTTCAGATCAAGTTGCTACTGAACTTCGTAAGTCCACAAGGACACATTCCGCACCAGAGTGGTACGGCAACCCTGTCTTGGAAATCATGTTGTTAGACAACGGTGAACCTTCGAACTATGAAGAAGCGATGGCGGGCCCAGATTCCGACAAATGGCTGGAAGCCATGAAATCCGAGATAGGATCCATGTATGAAAACAAAGTATGGACTTTGACTGACTTGCCCGTTGATCGGCGAGCCATAGAAAATAAATGGATCTTTAAGAAGAAGACAGACGCGGATGGTAATGTGACCATCTATAAAGCTCGGCTTGTCGCTAAGGGTTATCGACAAGTTCAAGGGGTTGACTACGATGAGACTTTCTCACCCGTAGCGAAGCTGAAGTCTGTCCGAATCATGTTAGCAATTGCCGCATTCTATGATTATGAGATATGGCAAATGGACGTCAAAACGGCATTCCTTAATGGTTTCCTTAAGGAAGAATTGTATATGATGCAGCCGGAAGGTTTTGTCGATCCTAAGAATGCTGACAAGGTGTGCAAGCTCCAACGCTCGATTTATGGGCTGGTGCAAGCATCTCAGAGTTGGAACATTCGCTTTGATGAGATGATCAAAGCGTTTGGGTTTATGCAGACTTATGGAGAAGCCTGCATTTACAAGAAAGTGAGTGGGAGCTCTGTAGCATTTCTCATATTGTATGTGGATGACATACTGTTGATGGGAAATGATATAGAATTCTTGGAAAGCATAAAGGCCTACTTGAACAAGTGTTTTCCAATGAAGGACCTTGGAGAAGCCGCTTATATATTAGGCATCAAGATCTATAGAGATAGATCGAGACGCCTCATTGGTCTTTCACAGAGTACGTACCTTGACAAGATATTGAAGAAGTTCAAAATGGATCAGTCAAAGAAGGGGTTCTTGCCTGTATTGCAAGGTACGAGATTGAGCACGGCTCAATGCCCGACCACGGCAGAAGATAGAGAAAAGATGAGTGTCGTCCCCTATGCCTCGGCCATAGGGTCTATTATGTATGCCATGCTGTGTACCAGACCTGATGTAAGCCTTGCCGTAAGTTTGGTAGGTAGGTACCAAAGTAATCCCGGCAAGGAACACCGGACAGCGGTCAAAAACATCCTGAAGTACCTGAAAAGGACCAAGGATATGTTTCTCGTTTATGGAGGTGGCGAAGAGCTCGTCGTAAAGGGTTACGTCGACGCTAGCTTCGACACAGATCTGGATGACTCTAAGTTACAAACCGGATACGTGTATATTTTGAATGGTGGGGCAGTAAGCTGGTGCAGTTGCAAGCAAAGCGTCGTGGTGGGATCTACATGTGAAGCAGAATACATGGCAGCCTCGGAGGCAGCACAAGAAGCAATCTGGGTGAAGGAGTTCATCACCGACCTAGGAGTCATACCCAATGCATCGGGGCCGATGGCTCCCTTCTGTGACAACACTGGAGCTATTGCCCTTGCCAAGGAGCCCAGGTTTCACAGGGAGACCAGGCATATCAAGCGTCGCTTCAACTCCATTCGTGAAAGTGTTCAAAATGGAGACATAGAAATTTGTACAGTACATACGGACCTGAATGTAGCAGATCCGTTGACTAAACCTCTCCCTAGAGCAAAACATGATCAACACCAGAATTCCATGGGTGTTCGATTCATCACAATGTAACTAGATGATTGACTCTAGTGCAAGTGGGAGACTATTGGAAATATGCCCTAGAGGCAATAATAAAATGATTATTATATTTCCTTGTTCATGATAATTGTCTATTATTCATGCTATAATTGTATTATCCAGAAATCATAATACATGTGTGAATACATAGACCACAATGTGTCCCTAGTGAGCCTCTAGTTGACTAGCTCGTTGATCAACAGATAGTCATGGTTTCCTGGCTATGGACATGGGGATGTCATTGATAACGGGATCACATCATTAGGAGAATGATGTGATGGACAAGACCCAATCCTAAGCTTAGCTCGAACATCGTGTAGTTCGTTTGCTGTAGCTTTTCTGAATGTCAAGTATCATTTCCTTAGACCATGAGATTGTGCAACTCCTGGATACCGTAGGAGTGCCTTGGGTGTGCCAAACGTCACAACGTAACTGGGTGACTATAAAGGTACATTACAGGTATCTCCGAAAGTGTCTGTTGGGTTGGCACGAATCGAGACTGGGATTTGTCACTCCATATGACGGAGAGGTATCTCTGGGCCCACTCGGTAATGCATCATCATAATGAGCTCAATGTGACCAAGGGGTTGGTCACGGGATCATGCATTACGGTACGAGTAAAGTGACTTTCCAGTAACGAGATTGAACAAGGTATTGGGATACCGACGATCGAGTCTCGGGCAAGTAACGTACCGATTGACAAAGGGAATTGAATACGGGATTGATTAAGTCCTCGACATCGTGGTTCATCCGATGAGATCATCGAGGAGCATGTGGGAGCCAACATGGGTATCCAGATCCCGCTGTTGGTTATTGACCGGAGAGGCGTCTCGGTCATGTCTGTGTGTCTCCCGAACCCGTAGGGTCTACACACTTCAGGTTCGGTGACGCTAGGGTTGTAGAGATATTAGTATGCAGTAATTCGAAAGTTGTTCGGAGTCCCGGATGAGATCCCGGATGTCACGAGGAGTTTCGGAATGGTCCGGAGGTAAAGATTTATATATAGGAAGTCCAGTTTCGGCCAGTGGGAAGGTTTCGGGGGTTACTGGTATTGTACCGGGACCACCGGAAGGGTCCCGGGGGTCCACCGGATGGGGCCACCTATCCCAGAGGGCCCCATGGGTAGAAGTGGCGTGGGAACCAGCCCTGATGGGCTGGTGCGCCCCACCCAAGGGCCCAACACGCCTAGGGTTGGAAACACTAGGGGGCCGTTGCCCCCCCCCCCCCCCGGGGGCATGCGCCCCCCTAGTTGGAAACCCTAAGGAGGCCGTTGCCCCCAGGGGCCGCCGCCGCCCCCCCTTTTAGATGGGATCTCCAAGGGGGCATGCGCCCCCCCTAGCCCCTATATATAGTGGAAGGGAGAGAGGGCAGCCGCACCTTGCTCTTGGCGCCTCCCTTTCCCTCCGTAACACCTCTCCTCCCCGCTTGTGCTTGGCGAAGCCCTGCCGGGATCCTGCTGCATCCACCACCACGCCGTCGTGCTGCTGGATCTTCATCAACCTCTCCTTCCCCCTTGCTGGATCAAGAAGGAGGAGACGTCTTCCCAACCGTGCGTGTGTTGAACGAGGGGTGCTGTCCGTTCGGCACTTGGTCATCGGTGATTTGCATCACGGCGAGTACGACTCCATCATCCCCGTTCACTTGAATGCTTCCGCTCGCGATCTACAAGGGTATGTAGATACACTCCTATTCCCCTCGTTGCTAGAATACTCCATAGATTGATCTTGGTGATGCGTAGAAATTTTTTAATTTCTGCTACGATCCCCAACAAAGTGTATCCTCGACGCCGGGGGTGATGCACCGCAGCTCACGTCGAAGGAGACCCGACCGACAGCGTGATACGCAAGATAGTCGACAGGCGCTTTTGCAGACCCGAAAACCCCACACCCCGGGGAGGGACCCCGTCAGGGAGTGCGGCGGCTATGGGCTGCCCTAGGTCGATTCGCTCGCCCCTAGAGCCTCGGGATTCGCAGCTCTCAAACATGAATAACAACAAAGAACGAGATAAAAAAACGATGGAGAGATAAAACGTAGATGAAAAAGTAGTATATTGATTTGTTCGATTGTGTGTTGTTCAATCGGCCGTCACCCCCAACATATATAAGAGGCGGCTGGACTTCCCATACAAGTAAAGGATTCATCTAGGCTTTCCTTACAAGAAAAATTACATCAATTCACGTCCTAGAGTCCTAATTCTATTCCAACTCGCATTCAGTCTGAATCTTGCCCAAACTCTCTCTTCCTTCTTGCGCGGGCCGCCGGGCTTGCATATGATTTTCGATCGAGATGACCCAATTAGCAAACTTGTGCGCCTCGACGATACGAACAACTCTCATGTTGATCACTTTTTCAAATAAGGCCATCTTGAATACTTTTCGAGGTCATCTTTATCTTCCAGTCGGACTCGGTCTTGCAGTAGACTACATTATCCGAGTCTCGTAGTGAATTTGTAGGCTATATATTATCTCTGATGATGATGACTCCAAAATCAAAGTTTACCGTCTTGATGATACACACAACTTCTGTATTGAACACTTCTTCATCCAAGGTCATTTTGATAAACTTTCGAGCACATCTTCAATTTCACTCGGACTTGAGCTCATCCACTCGGATATTAGATACTTTTACTCGGATCGTCCGATTGGACTTTTCCACTCGGAAGACAATCTTTCACTCGGATGACTATATTTCCACTCGGATGACTATATTTCCACTCGGATGACTATATTTCCACTCGGAAGGCACTATCTTATTCAATCGGCAAGTTTTTGTCCCGATGGTAATCTTTTCAATCGGAATATTTTCACCTGGACGACAATTTCACTCGGATGATCATATTTCCACTCAGATGACTATATTTCCACTTGGATAATAATAAGTTCATCCGGTCAGCAAACTTTCGCTCGACCGGAAAATTTTCACTCGACCGTAAGCTTTCACTCGGATGGTAAACTTTTCACTCAGATTTCCGACCGAAAACATAGCCCGATCTTGATTTGTCTCTCCAGGCCTCATACGACCTCGGATTGAGACGAATTATATATGAAAATCGATCGGCTCGACGAGACGAAACGTTTCTGTGTTGAAGGTTTTTCGATTCAAGGCCGCCTTGATGGCCGAATTACTCGCGCAACCTATCAGACAAGTGTCTGGCACCTCGCGCCATATTTCCGTTGAGGTTCGTTCTGCAGTGTATTGCATATAACTTTTGCATGTGAACTCGGATTGAGATGATTTATATATCAAAATTGATTGCCTCGACGAGACGAAGACAATTCTTTAAGAGTGCTCCTTCATCCGAGGTCATCTTGAAGATGTGATTGGCCAAAAACCACTCGAAACATTGAATTATGCCACTCGGAGTATAGTTTCGGTCCGTAAGATAAAGTTGAATGAATATAGCCGAAACATCAAAGTGGTTCCACTCGCGACGTGAATATTTTTATGCTGAAAACCCGTTCACTCGAGACCATCTTCATTGCAATCTGTATCTTGCCAAAATCAGGTGTCAACACATGCCCCCCTGTTTTTCGGCAAAGCTTGCACGCCGAAAAATAATATGCATAGTGTTTGTTCTAAGGACGATATCAACACTCCATCGGCCATTTATTTTTCTCAGGGCGATAATTATGTATCGGCCATGTTTGTGCTAAGGGCGATAATCGTATATCGGCCATTGCCTACTTAGGCTTCCTGCCACACACTCGGGTGGTACTTCTTCAAATATTTGTCATTGAGAGCTCGAGGTAACAATGCCCCTTGTATTGATTCCACCAAATATGAATTTCCGGGAACAACTCTTGTAATTCTAAAAGGACCTTCCCAACTTGGAGACCACTTCCCGAATTTTCTATCTTTCGAACCAATCGGCAGAATCACTTTCCAAACGAGATCACCTACTTGAAAATTCTTCAACTTGACTTTCTTATTGTAAGCCCTTGCCACCCTCAACTTGTCTCTCTCTATGGCATTCAAAGCAGCGAAACGTTTATCAGCAACCTCATCAATGTTATCCATCATCAAGTTATAGAAGTCTATTGCCGATAAATCATTTTGTTTGGCTATTCTCAAAGCATTCAAATTTACTTCCACCAGTAAAACAGCCTCCTGACCATACACTAGCTCATATGGAGTCACTTTCGTAGCACCATGCCTTGAGATTCTATGTGCCCATAATGCCTCAGACAACAAGTCATGCCATCTCCTTGGATTATCCTCAATCTTCTTCTTGATGAGCTTGATTAAAATTTTATTGCTAGACTCAGCTTGTCCATTAGCTTGGGCATAATATGGAGAGGAATTGAGCAACTTTATGTTATAAGATTCGGCAAACTCTCTGACTTGGTGTGACATGAAAGATGAACGTTGATTTGTAGTTAACATTTGAGGAATACCGAATCTATGAATAATGTGCTCGGTTATGAATTGAATTACCTCCGTATGCGTCATGTTCTTGAGAGGCATTGCTTCAGACCATTTAGTGAAATAATCAGTTGCCACCAATACGAACCGATGCCCTTTTGAGGAAGACGGGTGGATTTTTCCAATGAAATCTAAACCCCAACCTCTGAAAGGCCACGGTTTGATAATAGGATGTAACATAGCAGCAGGAGCCAATTGAATATCACCAAACTTTTGACAAGCTTCACACCCCTTATAATATCTGAAGCAATCATTAATCATAGTCGGCCAATAAAACCCAGCACGTCGCAATAACCATTTCATCTTGGGAGCCGACTGGTGAGTGCCACAAATACCTTCATGTACTTCTCCCATAGCAACTCTTGCCTGGTCCTCATCCAAACACATTAGAAGAACATCATCGACTGTTCGGCGACAAAGACCATCATCTCTCATTGTATACTGGAAAGCCATACGCCGAACAGCCCTGTCCACCCTTTCACTCGGATTGCACAAGTAATCAACAATGGGCTTCCTCCAGTCGGGATTGTCACTTGCACTAGATTTTTTGTTAATGACCGAATCAGTGGGTTCTGGTTCGGCCTCTTCTATACTGGTAAGACAAGACATCGGACTTTGAGAAATATGAAACATGCCATGATCAACATGGTATCCAGATGCTTGCTGTGCCAACTCATTTGCTCTCCAGTTGTCATGTCTAGATATATGAGCAATGCTAAAGCAATCCAAAGTAGAAATTATATCTAGACATTTATCAAGATAAACATTAAGTGATTCATCCAAACACTGAAAGACTTTGGATATTTGCGGCACCACTAGTAACGAATCACCATAAGGCTCAATATGTGTAACACCTAATAGCAAGTAACATCTCTAGGCCGAATAATAATGCTTCATATTCAGCTTGATTGTTTGTACAAAAATATTCTAAGCGGCATGAGGCTTCAAAAACAGCACCATGAGGAGATATGTAAACAATACCAACACCTTGGCCATTGGTACAAAGTGAACCATCAAAATATAATCTCCATGTTACTATTGAGACAAGGTTTATATCAACATCATGCTTGTCATCAATCCGATGTTCAACAATAAAATTAGCAACGATTTGGCCTTTCATGGATTTTAGAGATTCATAGGCCAAATCATATTCAATCAAAGCATAAGCCCACTTGCCAATTATACCACTAAGAATTGGTCTATGCAACATGTATTTAATGACATCGGTCTGACAAGCTACTATGCAAGCACTCGGTACTAAATAATGTCTCAATTTTGTGCAAGCATAATATAAACATAGACATAATTTTTCAATAAATGTATACCTTGTCTCTGCGTCCAATAGGCGGCGGCTCAAATAAGTGATGGCATGCTCTTTTCCTTCGGTCTCTTGAGTTAGAACAGCACCAATAACTCCTTCTTCCTCTGCTGCAATGTAAAGTCTGAAGGGTTCCCTATGCTTGGGTGCTTTCATCACCGGAGAAGTGCACAAATAATTCTTGATCATATCAAATGCTTCTTGTTGTTTTGCCCCCCAAGTGAAATCAGCATCATTCTTTAACCGAAGGATAGGAATAAATGCATCAACTTTCCCTGACAGATTAGCTATGAACCTTCTGTGACACCCCAAAATTTTGACCTTGTTTTAAATTAATTAAAATTCTGCCAGGAAATAAAAATTTTATTTTCTGTATCTCCTTTTGATTTCAGAACCATTCTTTTCTTGGTTAGTATGGAGTTTTTACCCCAAGTGAAAACTTTCCAAATGTTTTGTTGGACTTGTATACCCTCTCAAGAAAACTTTTCTTTTTATCAAGGAATTAATTATATAATTATTTTCCTGATCCTTATTTCTTGAAAGTGGTTTCCCATGGTTTCAGGGTCCTATTTGAACTACAACCCTTTGATAAATTTATTTAAAATTCCAACAAAAATTTGGGGATGTCATGTGATGTTTTTAAATCAATTTTATGCAAAAACATCTTTTATTCATTGGATATTTTGAGCTCTACACCAAATTTTCAAATCTGGTCCAGTTGGCAATTTTGCACTACAACCTATTTAAATATTTATTTAAAGCTTCCACCAAAATTATGGGATATCAGTGGCAGTATATAATTCAACTTTATGCAAAAATCCACTAATGTTCTTTGAAAAATTTGAGTAAATCAACCCCATTTTCATTCTGGTCCAGCTTGGTGATTTGTACTGCAACCATATTTTTACTTACTCTTTTACCCATGATTCTTTTTCCTGCTTTTAGAACACCCTACAAAACCCTTAAGTCCAGGAGAGTGGACCCATTGGAGGATTTTAAGTGCATGCAAAAATACCCCTATCCTTCTGTCCAGAACTGAAGTTTTGCAAAACTTGCTCTAACAAGTTTCTAGATTTGACAAACTAACCTTTCCATCCTCACCTGCATCTAAAGAGACCCCAACCTGGAGATTTTGGCCACCCAAGAGTTACCAAGATGCCTTTGGAATTCTATCAAACACCCTGCGCACATAACCAGATTTGGCATGATTTTAAGTTTACATTGTAAACTTGATCCCTTGACCTAACCACCATGTCCATTAGCCTCCTTACTAACTCTAACCTAGTCCTGTTAATTGCCAGCCTCGCTCAAGCACTCTAGGCTACCCTGGCATTATGTCGAGCATGTCACGTGCGTGCTCTGGGCACGCCCAGAGTGCACGTTTTGCACGCACGCACACCGAGTCGCCGCGTCGCACTGCCGCCTCCCCGCGCCCGCTCTGGCCTCTCCCCACTCGCAGCCAGCGCCCCGACCCCTCCCTCGTCGCAGAGCCGCCCTGGCCCCCCCTCCTGGCGCCCCACCGCGCCACTGACGCATGCCGCCACCACCGCCCCGACAGCTCTGCCATGGACGGCGCCGCCCGAGCCACCCTCGCTCGCCAGCTGCCCTCTGGAGCAGCTCGATCTCATCCGTAAGCTCGTCTGCTAGCGCGCGTTGCCGCCACGTCGCCCTGCAACTATAGAACGGCGGTCGCCGACGATCCTATCCACGGCCGCCGCGAACCGACCTAGCCGCGCTATAAAAGGAGGCCCCCGAGCTCGTCCAGCCACTCAGGCAGCCTGAGGTCATCCTCTCGAAGCCCCCACGGCCAGAAATCATCGGGGGGAACCTTCTCCCCCGACTCCGGCCGGTTCGGCCACCGCCACGCCCCAGCGCCATGCTTCACAACCAGGGCCTCCCCCGCCCATCCAACGCCACCATCCCCTTCCCCTAAGTCTTGCGGAGCTGCCCAGCCTCTCAATCATGATCGGGAACCACCATAGAGCAAAGCCCCAAACCCACCTGAAGCCTCCTCCGCCGCGGAGCTAGCCGCCGGCGACTCCCTCCACCCCCGCCGACCCAACAACCACCGGGAGGACCGCCCCGATCTTGCGGATCCATCCCTGCCCTTGGATCCCCGTGGCAGAGCCTCCGTTCATCGGTGACGATCGCCGGAGCCCCGCCTCGGCTCGGGCAGAGGAGGAAGGAGGCGGGGAACGACTGGTCAAACCTGACCAGTGGGCCCCCTGGACCCACTGTCAATGACCAGCCCCGCCGCCACGTGGTTTAAGTGGAGGCATAAAACACTGAAGTACGTCTCCTCTGCTTCAAAAATGTATTCTTCCCGAAACGTTTTTCTTTTCTGGTTTTTATTAAAACAGAATTTTGACTAAGCTTTGACTGACTATAACTTTTTAAATATAAATCCAAATGACTTGATTCTTTTTCTGTTGTTCCCAAATATTGTCTAGTTTATTTTCATATTTATTTGAAAATTTTCCAAACAACTTTTTCGTACTGTTTTTAAAGTATGTGTTGATTCAAATTTATTTAAAATAGGAACTTGGAGGGGAGATTATGACTTTCAAAAGTTTTGGAGAGCACCTCACCTCTCCACACCTTGAAGGCAAGCATTTCTGAACCCTGGCATGATATTATTGTGTGTTGTTTGATACGATCGCAATACCACCTCGACACGAAGTTCCCGTTACTTCATGTGATGATGTGATCATACTCATAAGTGCATATTGATGATTCTGTGATGTTCGCATTCGATATATTATGATAGTAGACACCCTCGTATACCTTTCATGCCTACCGGGAGGAAGTCGGGAGAGCCTCTGTCTTGGGTAGACACGCGCTTGTCTCCGGTCTTCGTTGAGACGGTTGTGTCCGGTGCAGCAAAGTAAGGCATGACGAGTGGTGACTTTGTCTGTTGGTTGAAACATATTTGTTATGCTAACCATGCAGGAAAATACTTAAACCTCCTGAGTCGACCAGAGATCGAGTCTTGTTCCGGTAACCCCCATACTTGTTTCGTACTACCACTTGTCCCTGCCACAGGTAGGGTACGGTTCAGTAAGTTGTCAACCCCTTTCCTAGCACACACCGTACAGAGAGGCCATGGTGGAAGATACCGGAGGCCTCCGGTAGGCATGCCACCTGGTCCGGGGGCATGGGTGTTTTCGGTTGTAGCCGAAGGGGGTAGCTCCCCAAGTTTGCGTGCGGTATAAATTTTGTGATCCCATGCTAAGTCGAGGTTGTAGCCTCCCCACTTAGAGTTTTGCTTAATGGGTGTCAAGGGTGATTCCAGACACCGTGAGTTTGGCTGGTGTGTGCGGTTAGGTGTGTTTTCAATCAAAAGACCGTAGACGGAATTAGTCCCGATGGACTAAAGGAATCCGTTACTCATGGGTAAAGAGTACACCCTCTGCAGAGATCATACCTATTCGAATAGTCGTGTCCATGGTTAAGGACTATAGTCTGGGATGGGTCAAGTGTCGGTCTTAGTGTCGGTCTTCAAAGGAGAAACTACTAAACCAGAACATTGATTATGACCCGTGACATATGATGATTATGATTATTATTGTGGACTAATCATTTATATTATTTGAAATTAATGAGTATCCCTGGGACGGTTCTACCTCCTAGATATTCACTGTGATTATTTTTATATATAAGCCCTTTATGCGGTGTCGCCGAGACGCCTGACTGTGGCATGCTTGTTATTTTCATTTACTTATAAAGCCCTTTATGTGCTGTCGCTCAGACACCCGACTGTGGCATGCTTGTTATTTCAATTATTTATAAGCCCTTTATGTGGTGTCGCTCAGACGCCCGATTGTGGCATGCTTGTTATTTTAATTATTTATAAGCCCTTTATGTGGTGTTGCTCAGACGTCCGACTGAGGCAGGCTTTATATTATTATCCTTTCGAAGCGTCGCTTCAGACACCCGATCGGTGCACTCTATTTTTACTCCCTGATTGCATATTCATATTTGACATGATTGACCTGCTTGCATGCATCATGAGTTTCATTTATGACTGACGTAGTGATCATGGCATGTTTCAGAGCATGATTATCTTTTGATTTATTATACCAGTGTTCATGATGTTTGCGAGTACATTCAAAGTACTCACTGGCTTGTCCCTGGCTATTGTCTTGGCCAGATTTCTTGCGTGGAAAGGAGCGTTGCGATGACAGCCCCGGAACCTATGCAATGGAGATAGCAGCCTCGCGAAGATAGGAGTTATCCTGGTCAGTTGTTCCTGTGGGAAATGGAGTCCCATAGACACTGATGACCCGCAAACCGCTTCTGCCATCAACCACTAGAAACCATTCGTTGTACTCATAGGCCAGAATGGTCTTGTACTACATATCTTGTATTTTGCTTGGAGTTTCTGTAACAAGTTGGTGCCTCATCAGCTAACAGTAATCCTGGGGCTGGTGAGCACAAGGGCCGCTTTTGGGAAATTAATACCCCGAAAATCTGGTCCTGACACCTTCTCAAATAATTGACCTTGCCAAGAAACTTTTGCATATCTCTCTTGCATGCTGGAGCCTCCACTTTATGTATGGCCTCTATCTTTTTGGGATCAATCTCTATGCCATCTTCATGAATAATAAAACCCAAAAACTTGCCAGCTGATACACCAAATGCACACTTTAAAGGATTCATCTTCAGTCCATACCTTTTCATTCTTTCGAAAGCTAAACACAAATCGGCCAAGTGAGATTCAAAAGCATCCGATTTGACAACAATATCATCAATATAAACTTCAAGTATGACACCGAGTAAATCATGAAAAATTAAATTCATAGTCCTTTGATACGTGGCTCTAGCATTTTTTAATTCGAATGTCATCACTGTCCACTCAAATAAACCACGGAAACCAGGACATCGGAAAGCCGTTTTGTACATGTCCTCTTCGGCCATAAAGATTTGATTGTATCCGGCATTACCATCTAGAAAGCTAATAACCTTATGTCCAGAAGCATCATTAATAAGCATATCGGCTATTGGCATAGGATACTCATCTTTGGGTGTAGCCCTATTCAAATCTCTGAAATCAATGGACACCCTCAACTTGCCAGATCCTTTCTTCTCTACTGGGACAATGTTAGAAATCCACTCGGCATACCTGCAAGGTCGAATGAAATTAGCTTCAAGCAGTCGACCGATCTCTTCCTTGATCCGGTCATATGTTTTTGGATTAAATTTTCTGGCCGACTGTTTATAAGGTCTAAAACCGGCCTTTATAGGAAACCGATGCTCCACTAGCTCTCGCCTTAACCCTGGCATCTCATGATATTCCCATGCAAAGCAACAAACATATTCTTTCAAATGCTCGATTAACTTAGCCTTACAATTTGCTTTCAAATTTCTGTTTATAAATGTCGGTCGAGTGACTGAACCATCTCCAATATCTACCTCTTCTAACGGATCGGCTGATGTAAAACCTTGTCCAAGTTTATCCATGTCATCCAACTCCTCTATAGACTCATACATATCGTTCTCATTGGACCGATACTTTACAAGACGTTTTTGTAACCACTCGGAATTAGGATCCATTTAAACATATCATACCTTGGAGCCGATTGCATTCACTCGGCTTTAAAGAGACGGGCACAAAACCATTCTTGGTCGCGCTGAGAAAATCAAATTCTGATAAGTCACGTCCCGTCAAGCAAGTAGCATTGGGATGTTGCCAATCCACCATTGCATCGGCCAAAGCAACACAGGCCGAGTTATCCGCCTGAATAACTTCCACTTCATCATCAACCCACTGAATCAAAAACTGGTGCATAGTGGATGGCATGCACTGGTTTGCATGAACCCAATCGCGGCCTAGTATGACGTTGTAGTTACCTTGCACCTCAGCGACAAAGAATGCAGTAGCCAAAGTTTTGCTTCCGACTATAAGCTCCACATACATCACACCTTTGGCTTCAGTTTTCTCTTTGCCTTCAAATCCGTTGAGCACCATATTGGTCTTGATCAATTCTTCATCAGGCAAACCCAATTTCTTGAAGACCGAATAGGGCATAAGATTTACCACAGCACCACCATCAACAAGCATCCGAGTGAGCGGCGACCCATTGATATGACCTCTGAGATATAATGGTTTAAGATGCGTTACTGGTTCTTTTGGCTTCTCGAATATTGCGTTTTTACGGCCAAAATCCAGCTGAGCCACCTCCCCTTCTTCATCTACAGCACGAAACTCAGCAGGTAAGTAATACACCATATTGATATCCATACCTTCATGAACCGGCGTAGACTCATAGTCCAACATATCAGCCTCCTCCTCGAGTGTATCCACAGATTCTGAAATTTGTCCGAGTGAAGAAGTAAGAAGTGTCGCAGACGATGTCATATATGTTGCATCGTCCTCCTTTGGTGATGTAGGTATTGTTGTGATAGATGTAGAAGTTGCTGCATCTTGTATTTGTTTAGGCCTCCACACTTGTTTTGGTGGAACCATGGGTCGAGTGTCATTGAACAACTTATCCCTTTGTTTCTCGGCCTCCTGTTTTGCCATCTCTTGACTCCTTAACCTCTGTAGTTTCCTCTTTTGTGTCTTTGTTAGCACTGGAGGACACCACTTTGGCTGAGTGTATTTAGGATCTCTCGTTTTTACCTGGCTGGTGCTTGCCTCATGGTCATTAGCCGAGTGCTTTGGCGCGATAGCAAGTATCGGCTCAGTCGGATTGCTATGCACAATCGGCTGCTGTATGGCGAATGTTTCGGTGCCCAAGATAAGTGAGTCGACATCCATTTTCTCCTTGCCTTTTCCTGACTCAACTGCTGCAACACTTGGTGATTTAACACGCCATTCTTTTCGACTTTCCAGATGCATGAAATTTCCACTCGGGCGCACCTTTTTACTCTGATGGAATCCACTCGAATGGATATCACTCGGATGGAATTCAGTCGGATCGAATCTACTCGGCCACATTTTTTCACTCGGATAGCTTCCACCTGGGTGCATTCTTACACTCGGATAATTTCCATCCGGTCGCATGTTTTGACCAGCCGACAGATAGTTACCGATGTTCAGTCGGCCATTATATGAGTATTCAAGACGACCCCAAACAGTTTGCCTTTGCTCTTCTGGAAACAATGCCTTTGGTCCACTCAGTTTCATATACTGACTGAACATATCATCTGATGGTGACCTTGGTCCCTTCAAGTATGATGGCCGGTCAGAGCTGGGACCAGCCGACTGATTAGCATATTTGGATAGCAACATATCAAAAGTTGGCTTGATCCGCTTGCATTGCACTTTAGCTTCATTCCTCTTCCACTTGCCAACTTCTAGACTCTTGGGTTTGACAAATTTAACTCGAGTATTTTCTTGCACTTGCGGTTGCCCCCCGAGTGTAGGATTCTTGATGGTGATTTTGATTACTTCCTTGCCATCGGGCTGCTTATCAAGCACAACATGTCTCCCCAAGACCGTGCTGCTTTCCTTGTCTTTCCTAGGCTCACCAATAATGATATTAGCTTTATTAGCAGATTCGGCTACCTCAGGCCGAATGAGTAGCTTCTTCCCCTCCAAATCCATGGTATTCATTGGAAAAGGTTGTTTGTCAACTTGCATCTCAGAAAAGTTCAATCGTCCGTCATTAATGGCCGATTGTATCTGTCGTCGAAAAACATTGCAATCGTTAGTAGCATGAGAAAAAGAATTATGATACTTGCAATAAGCATGCCATTTTAGCTCTTCAAACGGCGGTAAAGTATGAGATATTCTAATAATCTTAGCCTGCAGCAAAGCATCAAATATTCTATCACACTTAGCAATGTTAAAAGTAAACTTCATCTCTTCATCACGATTCTTATGAATCGGTTTCAGATCATTGCAAGTAAAGGGTTTGGCCTTAGATGGCCAAACAAATTCAGTAGCAAAAACATCACCCTCATCGTCCGAGTGATCACTATCATATTCCACCATATTCATCTTTGGACGATCGGCTTTGTATCTATGCACTTCTTTGAGATCTTTGCTTTGGCTTTCCTGAGCCAAAGCCCTTTGTAAGACTTGGTTGATATTTAAGAACTCATAACCTTCTAGCTTTTCTCTAATGGGAGTTCTCAAACCACTCAGCACTAGTTCTACCAAGTCTCTCTCGGTTATCACCAAACTAAAACACCGGTTTTTTGTTTCTCTGAATCTCTTGGCGTAATCGGAGACCGATTCATCATGCTTCTGTTTAACCGATGTTAGATGTGATAACTTGAGTTCATTGTCGCCGCTATAAAAGTGATCATGAAATTTCTGATCTAGCTGCGACCAAACCCGAATGGAACCATGTGGTAAAGAAGAAAACCATGAAAATGCAGTACCAGTTAAAGATAAAGGAAACAAACACACTTTCAACTCATTTAGTGAGCCTGCTTCACCTAGTTGTGCTAAGTATTGACTAACATACTCCCATGTGGTTTTTGTGCCCTCTCCATTGAACTTAACAAAATCTGGAATCTTATATCCCGGAGGGCACTGGAGCATCAAAGTACTTGGGGTATGGCTTTTGGTAAATCCGATTCCGAGGTAACTCAACTCCAAAATTCTCTCTAAGCATCTTAGTCATCTCCTCTCTAAGATTAGCTAGACCATCATCCGTAGAGGACGATGAAGCTTGTGGCAGTGACATAGGAAGAGTATGGTTACTGGCTGTAGGTAGGAATTGTGGCATGTATGTCGACCCATAATTTGGTAGTGGTCGAGTAGTTGTAGCTGTAGGTAGAGTTTGGTTCGGCGTTGCCACCGAACCTGTCATGCTCATAATAGGATTAATGGGTGTAGCCATAATCTGATTTGTTTGGGTAGGATAATAAGTCATCGGCACGGGAGGCGCCGATGCAATAGGTAAAGCCAGATTAGGGTTTTGCACACTAGCAGCTACACCATTATTACCACTAGATTGAGATATATTCTTCTGAGCATTAGTATTTTCTATAAAAGTTTGATAGACTAGATTGTTACCATCAGCAATACGACTTTCAATCTCAGCCCACTGCTCAGGAGAAAAGGTAGTACTTACAGAAGGTTTAACCTGTTCAGTTTGAAGAGGAGGAAACTTGATTTCTTCAATCGGAGTGATGTTGCCTTGGCGATCTTTCTTGAATTTTGCAAGGAACTCCTGCAGGTCCTTCTCCTCGCGCGCCTTCTTGTACTCCTCATAGACTTGGCGATGATCGGCCGATATCTCATCAAGACTAGGCTTAATGATGTTATCGGCGTCTACCTCAGATGGCTTGGGAATATCGGACATGGTGGATGATGATTGATTGATCTTCGATTCCCCAGCGAAGTCGCCAAAAAGTGTGTTGACACACGAACACATCACGTGTACCCTCGATGCCGGGGGTGATGCACCGCAGCTCACGTCGAATGAGACCCGGCCGACAGCGCGATACGCAAGACAATCGACAGGCGCTTTTGCAGACCCGAAAACCCCACACCCCCGGGAGGGACCCCGTCAGGGAGTGTGGCGGCTATGGGCTGCCCTAGGTCGATTCACTCGCCCCTAGAGCCTCAGGATTCGCAGCTCTCAAACACGAAGAACAGCGAAGAACGAGATAGAAAAATGGTGGAGAGATAAAACATAGATGAAAATGTAGTATATTGATTTGTTCGATTGTGTGTTGTTCAATCGGCCGTCACCCCCAACATATATAAGAGGCGTCTGGACTTCCCGTACAAGTAAAGGATTCATCTAGGCTTTCCTTACAAGAAAAATTACATCAATTCACGTCCTAGAGTCCTAATTCTATTCCAACTCGCATTCAGTCTATATCTGGCCCAAACTCCGTCTTCCTTCTTGCGCGGGCCGCCGGGCTTGCATATGATTTCCGATCGAGACAGCCCAAATATCACACTTGTGCGCCTCGATGATACGAACAACTCTCATGTTGATCACTTTTTCAAATAAGGCCATCTTGAATACTTTTCGAGGTCATCTTTATCTTCCAGTCGGACTCGGTCTTGCAGTAGACTAGATTATCCGAGTCTCGTAGTGAATCTGTAGGCTACATATTATATCTGATGATGAATACTCCAAAATCAAAGTTTACCGTCTTGATGATACGCACAACTTCTGTATTGAACACTTCTTCATCCAAGGTCATTTTGATAAACTTTCAAGCACATGTTCAATTTCACTCGGACTTGAGCTCATCCACTCGGATATTAGATACTTTCACTCGGATCGTCCGATTGGACTTTTTCACTCGGAAGACAATCTTTTACTCGGATGACTATATTTCCACTCGGATGACTATATTTCCACTTGGATGACTATATTTCCACTCGGAAGGCACTATCTTATTCAATCGGCAAGTTTTCGTCCTGATGGTAATCTTTTCAATCGGAATATTTTCACCTGGACGACAATTTCACTCGGATGATCATATTTCCACTCAGATGACTATATTTCCACTTGGATAATAATAAGTTCATCCAGTCAGCAAACTTTCGCTCGACCGGGAAATTTTCACTCGACCGTAAACTTTCACTCGGATGGTAAACTTTTCACTCAGATTTCCGACCGAAAACATAGCCCGATCTTGATTTGTCTCTCCAGGCCTCATACGACCTCGGATTGAGACGAATTATATATGAAAATCGATCGGCTCGACGAGACGAAACTTTTCCGTGTTGAAGGTTTTTCGATTCAAGGCCGTCTTGATGGCCGAATTACTCGCGCAACCTATCAGACAAGTGCCTGGCACCTCGCGCCATATTTTCGTTGAGGTTCGGTCTGCAGTGTATTGCCTCTAATTTTTGCATATGAACTCGGATTGAGATGATTTATATATCAAAATCGATTGCCTCGACGAGACGAAGACAATTCCTTAAGAGTGCTCCTTCATCCGAGGTCATCTTGAAGACGTGATTGGCCAAAAGCCACTCGGAACATTAAATTATGCCACTCGGAGTATAGTTTCGGTCCATAAGATAAAGTCGAATGAATACAACCGAAACATCAAAGTGGTTCCACTCGGCGACGTGAATATTTTTATGCCGAAAACCCGTTCACTCAAGACCATCTTCATTGCAATCTGTATCTTGCCAAAATCAGGTGTCAACACATGCCCCCCTATTTTTCGGCAAAGCTTGCATGCCGAAAAATAATATGCATAGTGTTTGTTCTAAGGACGATATCAACACTCCATCCGCCATTTATTTTTCTCAGGGTGATAATTATGTATCGGCCATGTTTGTGCTAAGGGAGATAATCGTATATCGGCCATTGCCTACTTAGGCTTCCTGCCACACACTCGAGTGGTACTTCTTCAAATATTTGCCATTGAGAGCTCGAGGTAACAATGCCCCTTGTATTGATTCCACCAAATATGAATTTCCGGGAACAACTCTTGTAATTCTAAAAGGACCTTCCCAACTTGGAGACCACTTCCCGAATTTTCTATCTTTCAAACCAATCGGCAGAATCACTTTCCAAACGAGATCACCAACTTGAAAATTCTTCAACTTGACTTTCTTATTGTAAGCCCTTGCCACCCTCAACTTATCTCTCTCTATGGCATTCAAAGCAGCCAAGTGTTTATCAGCAACCTCATCAATGTTTTCCATCATCAATTTATAGAATTCTATTGCCGATAAATCATTTTGTTTGGCTATTCTCAAAGCATTCAAATTTACTTCCACCAGTAAAACAGCCTCCTGACCATACACTAGCTCATATGGAGTCACTTTCGTAGCACCATGCCTTGAGATTCTATGTGCCCATAATGCCTCAGACAACAAGTCATGCCATCTCCTTGGATTATCCTCAATCTTCTTCTTGATGAGCTTGATTAAAATTTTATTGCTAGACTCAGCTTGTCCATTAGCTTGGGCATAATATGGAGAGGAATTGAGCGACTTTATGTTATAAGATTCGGCAAACTCTCTGACTTGGTGTGACATGAAAGATGAACCTTGATCTGTAGTTAACATTTGAGGAATACCGAATCTATGAATAATGTGCTCGGTTATGAATTGAATTACCTCCGTATGCGTCATGTTCTTTAGAGGTACTACTTTAGACCATTTAGTGAAATAATCAGTTGCCACCAATACGAACCAATGCCCTTTTGAGGAAGACGGATGGATTTGTCCAGTGAAATCTAAACCCCAACCTCTGAAAGGCCACGGTTTGATAATAGGATGTAACATAGCATCAGGAGCCAATTGAATATCACCAAACTTTTGACAAGCTTCACACCCCTTATAATATCTGAAGCAATCATTAATCATAGTCGGCCAATAAAACCCAGCACGTCGCAATAACCATTTCATCTTGGGAGCCGACTGGTGAGTGCCACAAATACCTTCATGTACTTCTTCCATAGCAACTCTTGCCTGGTCCTCGTCCAAACACTTTATAAGAACATCATCGACTGTTCGGCGATAAAGACCATCATATCTCATTGTATACTTGAAAGCCATATGCTGAACAGCCCTGTCCACCCTTTCACTCGGATTGCACAAGTAATCAACAATGGGCTTCCTCCAGTCGGGATTGTCACCTGCACTAGATTTTTTGTTAATGACCGAATTAGTGGGTTCTAGTTCGGCCTCTTCTATACTGGTAAGACAAGACATCGGACTTTGAGAAATATGAAACATGCCATGGTCAACATGGTATCCAGATGCTTGCTGTGCCAACTCATTTGCTCTCCAGTTGTCATGTCTAGATATATGAGCAATGCTAAAGCAATCCAAAGTAGAAATTATATCTAGACATTTATCAAGATAAACATTAAGTGATTCGTCCAAACACTGAAAGACTTTGGATATTTGTTGCACCACTAGTAACGAATCAGCATAAGCCTCAATATGTGTAACACCTATAGCAAGTAACATCTCTAGGACGAATAATAATGCTTCATATTCAGCTTGATTGTTTGTACAAAAATATTCTAAGCGGCATGAGGCTTCAAAAACAGCACCATGAGGAGATATGTAAACAATACCAACACCTTGGCCATTGGTACAAACTGAACCATCAAAATATAATCTTCATGGTACTATTGAGACAAGGTTTATATCAACATCATGCTTGTCATCAATCCGATGTTCAACAATAAAATTAGCAACGATTTGGCCTTTCATAGATTTTAGATATTCATAGGCCAAATCATATTCAATCAAAGCATAAGCCCACTTGCCAATTCTACCACTAAGAATTGGTCTATGCAACATGTATTTAATGACATCGGTCTGACAAGCTACTATGCAAGCACTCGGTACTAAATAATGTCTCAATTTTGTGCAAGCATAATATAAACATAGACATAATTTTTCAATAAATGTATACCTTGTCTCTGCGTCCAATAGGCGACGGCTCAAATAAGGGATGGCATGCTCTTTTCCTTCGGTCTCTTGAGTTAGAACAGCACCAATAATTCCTTCCTCTGCTGCAATGTAAAGTCTGAAGGGTTCCCTATGCTTGGGTACTTTCATCACCGGAGGAGTGCACAAATAATTCTTGATCATATCAAATGCTTCTTGCTGTTTTGCCCCCCAAGTGAAATCAGCATCATTCTTTAACCGAAGGATAGGAATAAATGCATCAACTACCCCTGACAGATTAGCTATGAACCTTCTCAAATAATTGACCTTGCCAAGAAACTTTTGCATATCTCTCTTGCATGTTGGAGCCTCCACTTTATGTATGGCCTCTATCTTTTTGGGATCAATCTCTATGCCATCTTCATGAATAATAAAACCCAAAAACTTGCCAGCTGATACACCGAATGCACACTTTAAAGGATTCATCTTCAGTCCATACCTTTTCATTCTTTCGAAAGCTAAACGCAAATCGGCCAAGTGAGATTCAAAAGCATCCGATTTGACAACAATATCATCAATATAAACTTCAAGTATGACAAGTGTCTGGCACCTCGCGCCATATTTCCGTTGAGATTCGGTCTGCAGTGTATTGCCTCTAACTTTTGCATATGAACTCGGATTGAGATGATTTATATATCAAAATCGATTGCCTCGACGAGACGAAGACAATTACTTAAGAATGATCCTTCATCCGAGGTCATCTTGAAGACGTGATTGGCCAAAAACCACTCGGAACATTGAATTATGCCACTCGGAGTATAGTTTCGGTCTGTAAGATAAAGTCGAATGAATATAACCGAAACATCAAAGTGGTTCCACTCGGCGACGTGAATATTTTTATGCTGAAAACCCATTCACTCGAGACCATCTTCAGTGCAATATGTATCTTGCCAAAATCAGGTGTCAACAAGTAGGAGAGGAAGGAAGGAGGAGAGAGGGAGGAAGGAAAGGGGGGTCGGCCCCCTCCCAATTTGGATTGGGCTTGGGGGTGCGCCTCCCTCTTTTCCCTTCCCTCTCCTCTATTCCACTAAGGCCCAATAAGGCCCATATACTCCCCGGGGGGTTCCGGTAACCTCCCGGTACTCCGGAAAAATGCCCGAACCACTCGGAACCATTCCGATGTCCAAATATATGCTTCCAATATATCGATCTTTGCGTCTCGACCATTCCGAGACTCCTCGTCGTGTCCGTGATCAAATCCGGGACTCCGAACTACCTTCGGTACATCAAAACACATAAACTCATAATACCGATCGTCACCGAACGTTAAGCGTGCGGACCCTACGGGTTCAAGAACTATGTAGACATAACCGAGACATGTATCTGGTCAATAACCAATAGCGGAACCTGGATGCTCATATTGGCTCCTACATATTCTACGAAGATCTTTATCGGTCAAACCGCATAACGGTATACGTTGTTCCCTTTGTCATCGGTATGTTACTTGCCTGAGATTCGATCGTGGTATCTCAATACCTAGTTCAATCTCGTTACCGGCAAGTCTCTTTACTCGTTCCGTAATGCTACATCCTGTAACTAACTCATTAGCTACATTGTTTGCAAGGCTTATTGTGATGTACATTACCGAGAGGGCCCAGAGATACCTCTTCGACAATCGGAGTGACAAATCCTAATCTTGATCCATGCCAACTCAACAAACACCATCGGAGACACCTATAGAGCACCTTTATAATCACCCAGTTACGTTGTGACGTTTGATAGCACACAAAGGGTTCCTCCGGTATTCGGGGGTTGCATGATCTCATAGTCATAGGAACATGTATAGTTATGGAGAAAGCAATAGCAATAAACTAAACGATCATCGTGCTAAGCTAACGGATGGGTCAAGTCAATCACATCATTCTCTAATGATGTGATCCCGTTAATCAAATGACAACTCATGTCTATGGTTAGGGAACATAACCATCATTGATTCAACGAGCTAGTCAAGTAGATGCAAACTAGTGACACTTTGTTTGTCTATGTATTCACACATGTACTAAGTTTCCGGTTAATACAATTCTAGCATGAATAATAAACATTTATCATGATATAAGGAAATATAAATAACAACTTTATTATTGCCTCTAGGGCATATTTCCTTCAAAAGTCCCCTTTTATTATGTGTCTATTCAGTAGCTCATCCTTAGCCCTGCAATAATGCTGATGCATACTACAGTATGTACATGTTTTTGACCTACAAGTGCAACTAGTTCTAAAACTGTAATCCAGACAATAAAAACGCAAAGTAGATGATTTCTCTTGGAAGATAGATCTACTACTAACCATACATGGTGATTAAGCAGGATGCGGTGATGAATTATCACTTTTACTAGCAAGCTCGCTAGTGCTATGAAAAAATCACCAAGGTCTGCACCCAAGAGTTTTTGTTACAGCCAGGTGAATCCACAATTTATTTTTACATGTAATCAATGGATCAAAGCAAAATGGAAATAAACAAGAAATGGGTAAATGAAGAGGGAAGATTTGTCTATATTGCAACAAACAAGTACTGAGTAGTGTTGGAAATATGAGCAATTTACCAAATGATTTTATTAACAGAAATATTAGATAAATCATGACTAATATAAAAGTGACAAAACTAGTCATGCGATCTGACAGAGAGAAGGTAAATAACATCTGCATATAGGAACTGTAACCAAGTTTCTCTAGAGCAGATAGTAGGACAAGTTTCATATATGAAGTAGGACCTAACATATCTAGGGCAAACAACAGAACAAGGAACTGTGGCAGGACCTCAAACAGGAAGGAGAAGAACACATACGGGACAGCAGCAGCAGTAGCACTGGACTTGGGGTTGGTGTCCTCGCCGGCCATGTCGTCGAGGAGGTTGTCGACGTCGGGGAAGAACTCGTCGTCGGGTGTCGGTGTCAAAACCGGCGGATCTCGGGTAGGGGGTCCAGAACTGTGTGTCTAGGCCGGATGGTAACAGGAGGCAAGGAACACGAAGTTTTACCCAGGTTCGGGCCCTCTCGATGGAGGTAAAACCCTACGTCCTGCTTGATTAATATTGATGATATGGGTAGTACAAGAGTAGATTTACCACGAGATCGGAGAGGCTAAACCCTAGAAGCTAGCCTATGGTATGATTGTTGTTGTGTATGTTGTCCTACGGACTAAAACCCTCCGGTTTATATAGACACCGGAGAGGGTTAGGGTTACACAAAATCGGCTACAATGGTAGGAGATCTACATATCCGTATCGCCAAGCTTGCCTTCCACGCCAAGGAAAGTCCCTTCCAGACACGGGACGAAGTCTTCAATCTCGTATCTTCATAGTCCAGGAGTCCGGCTGAAGGTATAGTCCGGCTATCCGAACACCCCCTAATCCAGGACTCCCTCAGTAGCCCCTGGACCAGGCTTCAATGACGACGAGTCCGGCGTGCAGATTGTCTTCGGCATTGCAAGGCGGGTTCCTCCTCCAAGTACTTCATAGAAGATTTTGAACACAAAGATAGTGTCCGGCTCTGCAAAATAAGTTTCCACATATTGCCATAGAGAGAATAACATTTACACAAATCTAATCTGCTGACATATTCCGTAGTGTGACACACCACGGCCAAGCCTTTATCCGAGTCGTTTTATTATCCCACCTCAGCGCGTCATGCGAGGCGGTTTCCTTGGCACGTCTTGTTAAAGCAGAGATCGTGTCCCCTTATTCCGGGATTCTCATCAATACGGGCGTGGGTAACCCAACCGCACCATTGATTACGGCGCTTGGAGATAAGCGAGTTTTATCAGGCTGGTGGGGACACGTAGTTGCGTCCACCCATATAAGGGGATAAGGATCCACCTTTTCACCTACGCCTTCTTCCTCCCTTGCTTATCCATTCTCGCACACTCGAGCTCCAGTGCCCAAGTCCACACTCCCCATCTCAACCTTCTCCAGCCATGTCCGGAGCGGGAGGCAAGTGGATGGTCTCCTCCATCACGAAGGGACACATCAAAGAACTGAGGAAGGCCGGATACTTGTCTAACGACACCGCGTACCGGCTTCCCGAAAAGGGGCAGCTCATCCCCACCCCTAGGCCCCATGAGAGGGTGGTGTTCCTCCCCCATTTCCTCTGCGGACTGGGCTTCCCTCTCCACCCATTTTTCCGGGGGCTCATGTTCTACTATGGCCTGGATTTCCACGATCTGGCCCCGAACTTTGTCCTCAACATCTCGGCGTTTATCGTCGTGTGCGAGGCTTTCCTCCGCATCCACCCCCATTTCGGCCTATGGCTCAAGACTTTCAATGTCAAGCCGAAGGTGGTGCGCGGCAACCAGGCGGAGTGCGGAGGCACCATGGTGGGCAAGATGCCCAACGTCTTATGGCTCGAGGGCTCCTTTGTGGAGACCCTGAAGGGGTGGCAATCGGGGTGGTTTTACATCACCGAGCCGCGCGACCCCGAATGGGTCGCATCCCCCGAGTTTTGATCCGGACCCCCTACGCGGCTCACCTCCTGGAAGGAGACGGGCCTGTCGTGGGGTAAAAAAGGAGAGCTGACCGGACTCCAAACATGCGTCCAAACCCTGGTGGACAAGAAGCTCAAACTTGTCAGCGTAGTCCAGGTTATGCTCATCCGCCTGATCCTCCCGTGTCAACAACGGGATTTCAACCTGTGGGAGTTCGACCCAGCGCGGCACCGAACTCTGAGCAGGCTCTTCGACACGACGTACGAAGATGCCTGGAAGGTGCTTTTCAAGGGCGCCGAGGCCCCCGCATCCGCTACCGAGGATCACGGATTCAGTACGCAGCGTCACGCTCATGCGGTAAGCTATTTTTTCCTTTTACAGGGTATTAGTTTTTCATAGTTTGACTCCATGCGGGATCTAAGCCCCCTTACCTTTGACAGGACTGGCAGGAGACGTCCGGACAGATCAACTGCTCGGCTCCTTTGCCCGAAGGCCCAGCGGACGCTCGTTTGGCGAAGCTGCTGGTTCCGGCACCCTATGTGGTGCCGGAGAAGAAGGCCACGAAGAAGGCCACGGGGACTCAAAAGAGTGCCCGGCGCCAGGAGGTGTCGGATCCATCATCCGACAGTTCCGAGGTGCATTCCTCCCGTGAAGACGAGGAGGAAGAAGAAGAGACCTCTCCCCCTCCAACGGGAGGAGAGAAGAAAAGGAAGGCCGCCCCAACTGGGGAGGCCGAAGGGTCCAAGAAGGGGAAACCCCTTCCTCCGGACTATTCCACCGACACCGACGACAGCGGAGAGGAGTGGCCGCCTAGGGCCAAGCCCCTGGCAAAATCGTAAGTATCCGGATACCAGAGTAATTCATAGTATTCGTTTATTGCACAGCTTTCCCTTATGTCGAATATGTTTATGCAGCCCACCCAAAGACCGGCTCGACGCGTCGTCGAGCGGCTCACTGGACTCGTCGGATGTGAACTCGCTTCCGACGGCTTCCTCCCCCCGCCCTACGGACGACACCGAAGTGTTGTCCCAACAGGTTCCAAGCCGGGAGGAGGTGGTCCTGGAGGCGCCGCAAGGCGACCTCCCGGACTCCAGGAGTAAAGGGGATGAAACCCCCCAGGGCTCCAAGTCCGGCTCTAGGCCGGACACCGCTCCGGAACCTTCAAAGGTTCCAGAGTCCGGCGGGGGACCTCCTTCCAAGAGGAGCAAGCCCACCGTGCCGGTGACCCCCGTCCAACCGGAGGCACCGGACAATATGTTGGAGGTGCTCCAAGGCGCCTCCATCGACGAGGAGCACCGCACCATTATGAGTGCGGTGGTCCAGAAGGTTCAGACCGCCAAGAGCGGATTGACTGAAGCTTGTACTAGCCTTTTAACAGGCTTTGGGGTAAGTAAAGAATGTGTAAATAATATTACCGCATAGACAGTAGCCCCTGATGCTCTGTTTGGCGTTCGGGAAGAAAAGCCGAATAGAGGATCAAATAAAATTCGCAGGAGTCTAACAAAAAGGAGTCAATATGCGTATGCAGGCTTCTCTGCTTGCGTCCGCCGCACTGACTGCGGAAGTGGACACGCTAAAGCAGAACCTCGAGCGGTCCGAGCAAGAGCTCGGGCGTGCCAAGAAGCAGCTCAAGGACAATGAAGGTAAGAAATACCTTGTTTAAACATATATAAAAAGGTGCAATTGCAAAAAATGACAGGATTATCGTGGCTATTGTAGGGGCCACGTCTGAGGTGGCGACCCTTAAGCAAGCGCTGATCGAGGCCGAGAAGAGGGCGGCCACGGAGCGCACCGAGCGGGAGAGGTACGAGGCCCAGGTTGGCAAGGTGCAGCAAGAGCTCCGGGTTCTCATGAAAAAACATGAGAGTTTGGAGTTTGACTCAAAGACGCGAGCGTCCGAGCTCGCGGCGGCTATTGAAAATGCCAAGTCTGCCAAGGCCGAATCCCGGAAGACCCTCCAGGAGTTGGATGAGGTGAAGAAGATAGCGGCGGGTAAGGCATTCTTTATGCAAAGCAAACACATAAACGTGAGTTACTTGTTACTTACCCGAATCGAGAGCTCTCCAGGAGCGTTCGCAGATCTTCCCCGGAGTGTGTTCGATGCCGCCGCATTCTATCGAGCCGAGGAGGGCAGCTCGACAGAGAAGGTGTTCTGGTCTCAGTATGCTGAGGCCGGACACCCCGTGCCCCTGAGCGACCAGCTGAAGCAACTGGTCGAGCTCCACAAGGCGGCTGAACAGGCCATGAAGGGCCTCATAGTTCGGCTGTGGCCTGGAGAGGCTCTGCCTGGGAGCTATTTCGGGCTGGTGCGGCGGCTGGTGGAGGCCTGTCCAAGGCTCGAAGTCATCAAGCGCTCCGTCTGCATTGAAGGTGCCCGTAGGGCCCTTGCCCGTGCTAAGGTGCACTGGGGCAAGCTGGATGCTGAGAAGCTTGTGAAGGACGGGCCACCGCCGGGGAAAGAGCATCGCAAGCCCGAGAATTATTATAAGGATGTTCTAAAGGGTGCCTGCCTTGTGACGGATGAATGTTCTAGGGATGTAATTTTCGAGTGAAACTTCCTCGTTTTGTCCTGTGCGCTAAGCAATGCTGTTGGAATTTAAAATATTACCTTCTGTGCGGCTGTTTATCAATTCTGAGAGATGGCGAGTCGTCGGCTTTTGCCCCCGTGCCACTAGTGCTGGGGTGTTCGGGGATAAACCTGAGCGCTCTTTTTCCCATGTTTGGGTCCTTCGAGGGAGGCGCTCAGCCCAACGAACAAGGCAATCGGACTATAATGCGTGAACACTCTCACTTAGCCATAGAATTCTATAATTTTAAATTTCGGCGAAGCCCCTGGTATTCGGAAGACCGAGTTCGGGGCGCTATCCACGCCTTGGCCGGACAGAGCCGACTCCTCGCTCTAAGCGGCATAAGTCTTTAGGGACTCGAAAAACCTCTCAAACAGCGACCAGCTCTCGCTTCATCATGACAGTCAGTTTTAGCTTTCTCCACTGAGGTGCTCGACCCAGCTCAACTGGGGCACAATCGCAGTGGTTCTCCTAGTGCTACCTTAGCCGATATAGCGGAACGTAAGGCACCAAAACATAGGAGCCGGGCAAACCCAACTATTGACCCAAGACATGATTCGGAGCCGATGCATATATGCTATAAGTTCGGGGTGCCGCACTTGTTAAAGTGTTCGGACTTCTCACACCATATTGAGGGGTACTAAAGCCCCTGGCGTATTTTGGCCGTACCAAAGTGTACGGGTGCAACATGTCGTTAAGGAACATATATTTGTAAAAAAAAGTAATACAAAAATAGACAAAAGCTATGCATTATTTATTAAAAAAGGGTTGCGATCAAAGCAGAACGATGCAAATAATGCGATAAGCAAAAGGTTCGACTATTTTAACATGTCCGTTCCAGGGGCAGGCTGCGGAATGATATGCGAAACAGGTATACTGCTCGTGATAGAGACCACTTGGGAGTTCCGTAATGCGGCATGGCTTGTCTGCTTCCCTGGTTCTTGCATCGTTTATGCGGCAATTGAACTGCCGAACAGGCCTTCCGAAGAGTGGAGTCCTGAAATTAAGAGAAAATTAAAAAATCGGCAGCCTCTGGTGCGGTTTAAGCCGTGTTTCGGGCGTGCCGTGATGGTGCCCCTCCCCATGTACCCATGGTATCTCTAGAGCGTAGTTATGTACGCGAAGTACTGGCGTCGCCTTTTTGCGAGGGTTGGGGTTGGGGCCGCATTGCTACGCCTGCTCGGATCGTGCCAGGCGGTCTTGTTGTAGGTTGCTCTGGGCGCGCTTGACGGTGTCCGGTCGTTTAGTGGTCGGACTGGAGAATTGCCTGGAGAGACTGCTTTGTACTTTCGCTGCAAGGGCCGCCTTGTGCTCCTCCGTTCGGAGGGAGCGTTCGGTGTTTTCATTGACCATATATTAACCTCACCATTCCTAGAAGAGATTAGGACAACACTTGTGTTGTATTTAACCAAACAACATCTCTTTGCATCCGGATAGAACATGCAAGCAACCAACACAAGTGTCGATGTTGCTGCTCGGCGAGGCCGAAGAGGATGCAGACAAACAAACAATGTGCAAAACATGAAAAAAAAAGATACATGTATTCACTCAGGCTGAGTCGGGCTACATATGCAAAATGCCCAAAATATATGCAGGTAGCCAAACAAGTCACCTGTGTCATCACCACTGCCGTCGCCGCCAACGGTCATAAAAGTCAAGAAATCGTTGCGCCGCGAGGGGGATTGGAGGCAAGGGGGATCTTGCCACAGGTGTGTACCTCTCGGTCTCCATGTATATTTATTTATTTTACACTAGAACATATGCTCGTTGCAATATTTTTCGCAAGAAGCAACAAGAGAGATAATTGATGTGTCCATCAAAATTAGTCTTCACGGGAGTGGGATGACAGACCGAGGAGCCGCGGTTTTTTCACGGGTCTGTTTGGCCCGTGAGATCTTGATAATGATGGGACTGGTGGGCGTGAAGGAGACCACCCAACTCATGCATTTTTTTTCCTTCGGTTTCGTCTCTGTGTCGGAGTTGTGGATGCCTCCTCAATTATTGGTTGTGTGGCGACCTTCGAGGCACGGTTGCTCGACCACTCTCTCCTATGACAGCGTAAGCAGATGAATTACTAATTACAGCGCATAAATCCAGCCTCGTTAGCATAATTAGCACATAACTAGGCAGTCCCTTTATCGGGTTTATTCTCTTTGATTAAAGCTAAACCAACATATTCTCCTTCATTGGCATGTGCCTACAATTTTTTCAATTATAGCCAACCAGTATATTCTTTTTTATTGTCAAATAGCGCATGGTACGCATAACAGTTCGCGTCTCAGCTAACCCACTGGCGGGCACCAAAACGACCTCAGTTTGTAAGTGCGGGTAAAAAAACATTGAGTTGAAGGATCGAACTCACGACCTCAAAACCTCGATCATGTGCTGCTAGCCAGCGCGAATGTATAAAAACATACTACAACGTTAGATTCGAAATAATTATTTTTTTGAACTTTATAAAAATTATATTAAAAATAGGAATTGCCGAATGTACTTGAAAACATGAAAAAAAATTGTGATTCCAAACATTTATAAAAAATACAAACATTTTTTGAAAATTCCTATCATTTTTGGAAAAAAGACGAACAAAATTTGAACCAAAGATTTTTTGAAATTCACAAACATGTTTTGAAAACATGAACCTTTTATAAAAAGATGAACATGTTTTGAATTTGTGAATAATTTTTTAAAAAGGGAACATGTTTTGAACATTTGAAACAATTTTCGAAAATATATTTTTTTAAACACAAACTTTATTTTGATTTACAAACATTTCGTTAGAACAAAACTATTTTTTGAAATTGGAACATTTTTGAAAATGCAATTTTACTTGGTAAATCTCAAACAATTTTGGAAAACACAAACATTTTTTTAGTTTTGGAACAAGAAAAAAAATAAAGTACCGAATATTTTTCAAAACAGGAACACAATTTTGGAATTCTTAACATTTGTTGAAAAATGAAAAAAACATTGGCGTCATGTGTGAAGCTCTGGCTATTTGCTGAAGCGTGCGGCAAATAGGGTTTTCCCAGCTGCATGGGCAGGAAAATAAGCGGGCTGGCTTCGCTGGGCCATAGTGCGCGTGGCCCAAGTACGAAAAAAACTATTTTTTGCGGGTGAAAAAAGAAACTATTTTCGATGATGAATGATGAAAAAAATCAGAAAAATGCACATTGCTTTATTAGTTGGTACAGATAGATTTGTTTTCGCCGTAATGCGTTATCTGATTCTCAATAATTCATACTGTTTCAATCAAAGAAATAACATTAGCTTCATTTCTTAGAGAATTAGTCCAGACCGATAGGAGGGTTTGATTTATTAGGTTTGGACAGGACAAAATGAATCGTCGGTTTCTGAATCTGATTGTGCAAGATATCAGGGACAAGATGTATCCTCTATACCTCTATACTGCATGGATATCCGGCACCTTTTCTATGAAACAATAGAGATTGCAGCGCAAGCAGCAAAACATGCATCAAAAGCCAATGAGAAGGCGAACCAACATGTGGTTGGATCATTAGGTGAACAGTGATATCCTCAGCCCACCAGGGTTCAAATCTTGGTGCTCGCATTTATCCTGGATTTATTTTAGTTTTTTCGGCGACATCGTGTTCAGTGGGAACAGACCTTCACGTCGACCACGAGGCTCCTACGGAGGTGCTTATAGGAATAGGCCGTGCGTGTGTGCGTTCATAGGGATGAGTGTATGTGCATATATGAGCGCTTGCGTCTGTACTGTGTTAAAAAAAAAGGCAATGAGAAGAAGAATAAACTATCAATGATCAAGTCATGGAAGGATCTGCGTAAGCCAAGTTTCAATTCATCTGATTTCTTCACTCAGAGAACACTCCATGTTGGCTGATTCCTTTGGTCGCACGTACAACACCCTTTCACATTGACTTCACCTCTGTTGTACCCATGCTCCCCATGCGAAACGGCAAAGGCCCTGATGTGTTCATCTGCTTCGCTTCACAATGCCTAATCCCGATTCCTTGAAATCTTTTGCGTCTGATGTGTTCACTGGCCTGGACGTGCGCTGCTGCATCAGTGTTGAGGGTGCTGTTCGGATGCTCAAACACATGTCTAACGTGACAACTTTGAAAGATTTGGCATCAACCGCGTCCACTGAATCCTCTGGGTGTTCCTCAAGACCGATGTATTTTTTTAAGAGACCAATGTACTACATTATTATGGGATGTATGAGTACTTTGATGGTGTGTTTAATACTTTTGGAGCGTGTTTACCTTGAGATAAGGTTGCCATGTACTTTCTCCATTTAAGTTTAAAGGCACCTCTTGTATTTTGCGTCAAACTTTAACCACAAATTTGACCTAAGTCAAACTTTGACCACAAATTTGACCTAAGACATACTCCCTCCGTTTCACAATGTAGCTAGTGAGTATTATTAGGCTTTTAAAAGACAAAGGATGAAGCGACAATAATTCATATCGTAGAAGTCTGTTATACATCACAAAAAGGGAAGTTGCTCATTGATAGTTCCTATTGCACCACATGGCCTTCATGCCTTTGCACAGGGCCATTGACATACGTATATGACACATCTCGTATTTTCACAAGCTTATGGTCCAAGAAAGCGCTATAATGGCCGTTGCTAGCCTTATTAATCCCACATATATGACCATTTTTGCCCAATTAATTCACCTTGGAGCAGCTGATCCTGACCTGGCCCTGAGAGCCAGTCAACGGGCTAAGGTTCCCCATCTTCACCATGGCGGAGGCGAAGGCGCTGCTGAACGCCGCTGGGTTGCTTGCGAAGTTGTTGACGGTGTTGTCGGTGCCGCCACCGGTGCCCGTGAAGAGCACCTGGTCGGAGTGCAGGAGCCCCTTCTGAGACTTGAGGTTGTTGTAGTAAGCGTTGTCAAAGGAGTACGGAGTCGACACGTCCAGATTGGCCAGGTTACGGTCACCGGAGCCGGTCGGCTGGGGGCAGTTGGCTTTGAGCGACGTCGCGAAGCCGGAGTTGATGTTGGTCTCGTTGTAGAGTCTGTCCCTGAAGTTCTGGCACTGCGCCTGCCCGATGGTGTGGGCGCCGGAGAGTGCGACCATGTCGGTCACGGTGAAGCCCTTGCCGCCGAAGGACTGGGTGAGGTTTACGAGGTCGAAGAATGGGGGAGGTAGCTCGTTGTTCGCCGCCGCTTCGTTTGCGTTGGTGGAGTCCCTCCTTCCTAGAGGAACTGTCCACGAAGGCCCTCCCAACTGCACCAGATGAGAATCCCGGGTGAGCAAATTAGCCTGTCTACTTGGTGGTGATCACGACGTGACACAGGTTGGAGGTCTTACGGCGACGACGGAGTCGCGGGCGGCGACGGTGAGGATGTCGGCGCAGGAGACAGTCTGCTTGCACATGGTCTCGAGCTGCGCCTTGATGCTGTCGATGACTTCGAAGCCTCGCAGTGACATCACGTTCGGGATAGCGTTTTGTTCCATGCCTGACAGCAGAACAGACGCGTCGCAACCCTGCACAGGTAGTTAAGCAGCATGGTTAACTCTGCACCCTGGCGTTTACAAACCAAAACTGCAACGAAAACAGGTGCGTGCCGGCTCAGTCTATGTATTTGAAGAGCTTACTTGGACGAAGCAATCGTGGAAGTGCAGCCGGAGCAGCGACGCGCCCATGCGGTTCTCCTTGTTCACGGCGGCCGTCACGGCGGACTTGATGGTCGCCAGAGCGTTCGGGCACGTCGTGTCGTAGAACGTCGGCGACAGCTGCGCCGACGCCGCCACGGCCAGGCACAAGAGCAACACGGCTGATAGAGACGAAGAGGCCATGTCTAGCTAGCTCAAATGCAACGTCACTTAATTGTGAATTTGTGATAGGTCGAGACACTGGATGCAATGCCTTGCATTCCATGCAGATATATATAGCCGCTCGCAGGCTTGGTCATTTCCGGCACATGACGATTGTAGTGGCCACTGGCCAGTGCCCACATCTGCCGTTGGCGTGCAAAATTTTCCTCTTTTGCGGGGCCGTTACGGTGCAACTTGTGCATGCATGGAGGCAAGTGTCAAATCAACAGTTGCAGAATAATTCAAAGTCACAATCATCAACGGGATATTCACAGTTGCTTCAAACGTCTCAGATGACTAAGTTCTACTACTACGATAGAGTATATAGCTTGGAGATAGATGTGCAGTTTATATTTTAACTGACGGCCGGTCAATGAGATGCACTATGTGCTATTTTCACATGGCTATATACTATGAGCCTATGATTGATCGATGCTGTGAAATTGCCGCAGTTCCTGGCCAGATATGTGCCCCAAATTGAGCGCGAAACAAGATCATGGTTCTTTGCGCAGTGCACCTACGTGGTGCATTGGTACATTTGCTAGCACTTTAATGTATGTGATATAAGTCTCAGAAAAATGTATGTGGTATTCCACTATCCATCGATCATGGGCTGAGATTTTTGCGGATGGTTGAAGCAAGTGGTTGGTCGTGCAAACCATTCATCTATCTTTCTCCATTGTCATTCAAATTTCAATAGGATAAGAGGGTTGGGGTACTCTGAATCCAACAAGTGAGCATTTTATGCACGCGAGCAAAGGTAAACAAATAGTTCGTCCCACTAGAGACTGCAAATACAGAGACGTGGACACATTCAGACGAGAAAAAATTAATAATAATGCATGTAGACCAAGCCGCATTCAGGCTGGGATTGCTCTTGGCTCGCGACTATACATGGACTGATAGCTGATTTCATTAATCGAATGACCACGACATGCTAGTGGCCGGAGAGGGAACTGTGCAGACTACTAGTCTGCAGATAGGGATGCAGCATGTGTCTAGTCGTGTTTTGTTGACTGAGTCGAAGAGTTCCTGCTTGGCGGTTCTTTTTGGGGAATGAGCTGCACAGTACAATTAAACCAATAATACTACACACGAACTAATACGAGTGTTTTACTTAATTTTCCAAAACCATAACTCTCTCCCCACCTGATTTTCAGGGGGTGGACCCCTTCCCACCTGTTTAATCCAATCTCAAACCTCCACGTTAGCAGCTCCATCAAACCCTTAAAAAACACTCAGGTGGAAGAGTTAAGTTGAGTGTATGGGGCCAAATTTGGTTGGCCTTGTCGCATTCAGTATTTTAATCTAAACAATTTTGTACATGAAGAGAGGCCCTAATGGATATCCGATGGCATGGATACCCATTGGGTATGGGCATTGGGCATATTTTTAGCTAAATCACTGTTTTGATCTTGTCAGGAAACTTTAGTATGATCCGAGCCCTTTCAGATTTTTTAGCACAATCTGACAATTTTGATAACACCAAGGCTTATGATGTTTTTGCTCCATCTAGACACGCCAAACTTGCCGGCGTTTCTTCCATGGAGAGATAAGTGGTCGCGGCACGCGTAACCGGAAATGCCCCAAGCCTTGATGTTTCTTGTCAGGGCAAAAACGCCAGGCCCTATAGTGCTTCCAGTAAGGTGCCACAATTTGACGTTTCTGCCCTACCACGTAGGAGGTCAATGGCTACTTAACTAGGTCATGCCAGGATAGAAACGCTGACAAGTTTGGCATGTCTAGGTGGGACAGAAACACTAGAAGCATTGGCGTTGAATAAAAGGGTCAAATCGTGCTAAATAATCTGAAAGGGGTTCAGATCATGTTAAAGTTTCCTGACAAGGTTAAAATAGTGATTTTGGCCCATATTTTCTACCCATGGATATCTTCTTGGGCATCGTTATGAATTTGGTATTGCTGGATCCGTGTAAAACCCGATCTATTTCCATCGTTTGAACCAACTTACAGCAAAGAACCACACACACACACACACACACACACACACACACACAAAAGACTAGGACAGCTACAAGAACTTGTGGAGTTGGCCGACCTATACCAGGAACCTAGTGGGTACGTATCTGGAAAGCAAATAGTGTCTTAGGAGACACAGAGGAGGAGTGTGATTGAAAGAAGCTGTCATTGAGGAGGAGCGGAATAGAACTAGGTAGGTAGGAGCACGTTGTCACGCCATCAATCTTCATTACTCCAGAGGACTACATGTCACCTACCTACACAAGAGTTAGTTCCTAGATTGTACCTTTGGGGTAGACAAGACACCGAAAGGGCAAAGGCCCGCCACCATTCAATTCGAGAGGATGTATGGTTTCTCCAAGAGCTGCAAGGAGTGCAAAGAGAAGCCACAATCAGTCGTTCAAGAAAGGTATGATGCTCATGAGGATCACCTCCGCAAGCCTTGGCAAAATCTAGACAAGGTCTTCACCTCAACTTGATGTTTCTATATCCATGCTAGAGCACGAGTAGGGCCGTTGAGACGGCCCCTCCACCATTACCATTGTTCGTAGCTTGCTACCCGCCATACACCTTGATACATTTATTTTGCATCACTATTTCATAAGATAAAATGCTCATTTATTACTCTTATTCAACTACAATTCCTCCATATTACATCGTTTTTCATCTTATTTTGCAAGTTTGCAACAGGAAGGAGGAGGCAGAAAGTTGTCAGCACTAGGGAATCAAGTTTACATCAAGAGAAGTTGTCAACCACGACAAGCAGGGACACATGTCCACCCGTTTGCCTAGTGTCATGCCTTTGCCGAGTATTTTCCCTAACACTCAATTTAGGCTGGTAAATTTACCGAGTGCCCGACAAAAAACATTTTGCAAAGTTTCTAGCACTCGTCAAACTGGTCGATTCTGATACTAAGTTGGCGGTGGCGGGAGGAGACTCCATACGCGGAGATAGGTGGTGGCAGGACCAGCAATGTGGGGGGGGGGGCGGGGGGACACGGGCAGTGAAGCCGTCTCGGCTTGCCGGAACTAAGGGGGTGAACAAATATATTACCGGTGGCGGGGAGCTGACGATATGGGGAAGGAAACTTCGTGCTGCTAAATTTTTTATTCGGAATTAGGAACTGGGAGGGAGCAAGATCTCCCAACTTATTAGGATGGAGGGGGTATGTTTTGGTTTATCCCAAAAGTGTTTTGAAAACTAAAGGGGTACTGAGGATGGGATAGAAGCGAGATCGAGCGACCGGTCGAGATCGAGCCATTCATGCCAGGAGCAGGTGGAGTGGTGGAGCTATTCGATCCAGACAAACAGCGACCGAGCGACGCAGCCGGCTATGGCATCGAGCATTCGTCGGGCAAGCGTGAGGCGTGGCTGGGCGCTGCCGAGACAAGGACGCGGGAGATACCAAAGGAGTTTTGAAACGCGCGAGTCGTTGGAGGCGACTCGGGGCGACACGGGTGGCGATCCCGCTCCCCCCAGCGGTGCTGCCGTGGCGACGACGTGGGTGCTGGTGCGGCGGGGTCCCTATGGCGCCCCGGCGTCCCCTGCCCCGGCGCGCTCCCCTGGGGCAGGTCGTGCAGGCTGCGGTGGTCGGTTCTGGGCTTTGTCGGAGGATGTGTCCGACGAGGAGGATGAGATTTCCTCATCGCGGCTGGCTCCTCCTCCGACGGGGGCGACGCTAGGCGATTTCGTGCTAGCAGCGACACAAGGCGGGGCTGGTCGGGGAGACCGGCGCCGCCGTTTTGCGTGGGTGGAGGCGGTCCGCGGGCGACGGCGGTGCGCTGCTGGAGGCCAGAGGCAAAAATGGACTCGGGCGCTCGGGGGGCACGGCTGGCGTCCCCGCTGTCTCCCCGGCGTTCTGTGTCCGCAGTGGCTCCGGTGACGCCCGAGGAGTGGCCTGCTCTCCCTGCGGGTGGCTGAGGTGGCTGACGCGCTAGGGTTGGCGTCGTCTGCCCCTTCCTTGGGCCTGCTGGGGGGCTCTTGGCCTGGGCCAGCCCCGCTCTGTCCTCTGGTCGTCGGGCCTCCTGGTGTGGGGCCCTTGGCGTCTGCGGGGGGGGGGGGCCTTCGGGTTCATGTGCTGGGCCTGGCCCTGACAGCCCACGCGGTCGGCCTGCCCTGGGAGGGGCCCGAAAGCCCGCTTGCCAGCGCTATATATGACTGCGCAGGGGCCTCCGCGACCCCTCGCTAGGGTTTCCTGCTCGCCCCAGTGAGGTGCGGCGCCATCGTCTCTCCGTCAGATCTCTCGTTCCCATCCCCCCTCCTCCCCCTCTCACTCTGTCCTTTGCCGAGGCGACGACCATGGGCGACAAGCGCGCAGACAAGCGCCCGATGGAGCCTCTGCTCTCCGAGGAGGAATGGCGGCGTGAGAAGGCCCTACGGGAGCAGGTGAAGCGTGGCCAGCGGGCCAAGGCGGCTGGGCGTGCGGACGGCGGAGGTGGTTTTGAGCATGGCCAAGACGGCGGATCTAGCCGTGGCTACAGTGGCTACCAGGGCCACGACTCCGGATCTGGTTTCCACGGGCGCGAGGGGGATTGGGGTCCTCCTCCACCCTGGTAGGGCCAGCAAGAGAAGAAGAAGAAGCGCAAGCATGGGTCGCGGCGCCGCGAGCTGGAGCTTAAGCCGCAGGAGCACCCCCTTTGCGGCGGTGGCCATGGGGACCCGCTGGCAAAAAAGCCACAGGCTTCGGCTGCACCGCTTGCGGTGGTCGCGCCCGATGCGCCGCGGGGCTCGGCGGACGCCCCCATCCCAGTCCAAATGCGGGGAATGCATCAAGTGCGGCCGGACCGGGCAGTACCAGGCCAAATGCACCTCCCCTCCTTTGTGTGATCTGCAAGCAGGAGGGCCACGCCTCGGCTTATTGCCCTTCATGGGGCAAGCAGCCGCATCTCCAGATCATGGGCAGTGCCATTCCGGGCGAGGGATTTTTCTGCATGGAGTTCGAAGAAGAAGAGATGGCGGAGGGCGACGACCTTAAAGTTGCCAATGGTGCCATTCTGTCAGCAGAGCCGGGGAGGCTTTCGCTGCGTACGCTCAAGCAGGAGCTGAAGCACATGGTGGCTGGAGACTGGGACTGGCAGATTGCGCAGGTTGGTGACAACGACTTTGCGGTGGTCTTCCCCTTTGCAGATCTATTGCATATGGCCAAGACAAGTGGCAAGCTTTTCCTCTCCATCAACGACATTACGGTGCTGCTTCGTGACTCGATCCATGAGACGATTGTGCCCCTCTCCATGCCAGAGGTGTGGCTCCGCCTTCATGGCATCCCCAAGAAGCAACGTGTCGATCGTCTGATGGAGGGGCTCAAGATGCTGGGCAGACCTATCGTGGTGGACAAGCTATCCCTCATCCGGGTGGGACCGGTGAGGATGAAGTTTGGTTGCAGAGCCCCTGACAAGATGAATGGTTTTGTGCAAGTTTGGTTTAATCAAGAGGGCTACGACATTCGGGTCAAGGTGAAGCGGCTCCCAAAGCGCCCTGGAGACGGGCCGGCGGCGCCTGGTCCTAACAACACACCCTCTCACCTAGGCGACAAGAGTGTTGGACCGCCTGGTCCGGGGACCGGAGGGACAGCTGGGCAGCAGCACAAAGACCCAGGGGCCCAGGGCGGGCAACACACTGGTAACGAGGGCCGCGCTATGGATGTGGACATGGCCGGCCGTGAGGATGAACCTGAGAATAGCATGCCAGACACGTCAATTGACACGGAGACCTGGAATCAATTGGGTATCAAAGAACTTGCGCTCGACGAAGGGAAGGAGAACGCGGAGCCTGGGGCGCTGGCGATCTCGGACACGGCTGGGAGCAGTCCGCCTCCGTCCCGCGCTCTGGTGGGGGCTTTCAATCTGGTGGGCTCGGTGTCGCTGCCTACTGCTGGTCGCGCCGATGCTGCTGGTCGCGCCGCTGCGACTGTCGCCCTAACCTCCCCCAGTTTGGTCGGCTCGGACTCGGGTGTGGTGCTCAATGAGCCATCCATTCGCACCCCGTTGTCTAGCCGTCGCAGCTCGGGGGGATCCGGGCATGCCCCTAAGAAAACGGCCGGGCGGAAGCCTCCTATCAAGCAAGTGTTGGGGAACGTTGCAGAAAACAAAAATTTTCCTACGGTTTCACCAAGATCCATCTAGGAGTTCATCTAGCAACGAGTGATTAGATGCAACTACGTACCTTGTAGATCACGAGCGGAAGCGTTCAAAGAACGGGGATGATGTAGTCGAACACGACGTGATTCAAATCACCGATGATCTTAGCACCGAACGGACGGTGCCTCCGTGTTCAACACACGTACAGAACGGATGACGTCTCCTCCTTTCTTGATCCAGCAAGGGGGAAGAGAGGTTGATGAAGATCCAGCAACACGACGGCGTGGTGGTGGATGCAGGGCGTCACAGTAGCAGGGCTTCGCCTATACTACGAGAGAGAGATGTAACGGGGAGAGAGGAAGCACCAAAGGCTGGGGCATGAAATCCCTCCTCTCCCCCACTATATATAGGAGGGCCAAAGGGGGGGGGGTGGTGCGCAGCCTAGGAGATCCAATCTCCTAGGTGTGGCGGCCAGGGGAGGGTTTCCCTCCCCCCCAAGGCACCTCGGGGTGCCTTCCACCACTTGGACTCCTCCGTGGTGGAAACCCTAGGCGCATGGGCCTAGTAGGGCTGGTGCCCTTGGCCCATATAGGCCAAGGCGCACCCCCTACAGCCCATGTGCCCCCCCGGGACAGGTGGCCCTACCCGGTGGGCCCCCGGGACCCCTCCGGTGGTCCCGGTACAATACCGATAACCCCGAAACTTGTCCCGATGGCCGAAACAGCACTTCCTATATATAATTCTTTACCTCCGGACCATTCCGGAACTCCTCGTGACGTTCCGGGATCTCATCCGGGACTCCGAACAACATTCGGGTTACTGCATATACATATCTTCACAACCCTAGCGTCACCGAACCTTAAGTGTGTAGACCCTACGGGTTCGGGAGACAAGCAGACATGACCGAGACGACTCTCCGGTCAATAACCAACAGCGGGATCTGGATACCCATGATGGCTCCCACATGCTCCACGATGATCTCATCGGATGAACCACGATGTCGAGGATTAATCAACCCCGTATACAATTCCCTTTGTCAATCGGTATGTTACTTGCCCGAGACTCGATCGTCGGTATCCCAATACCTTGTTCAATCTCGTTACCGGCAAGTCACTTTACTCGTACCGTAATGCATGATCCCGTGATCAACCACTTGGTCACCTTGAGCTCATAATGATGATGCATTACCGAGTGGGCCCAGTGATACCTCTCCGTTATATGGAGTGACAAATCCCAGTCTCGATCCGTGTCAACCCAACAGACACTTTCGGAGATACCTGTAATGCACCTTTATAGTCACCCAGTTACGTTGTGACGTTTGATACACCCAAAGCACTCCTACGGTATCCGGGAGTTACACGATCTCATGGTCAAAGGAAAAGATACTTGACATTGGAAAAGCTCTAGCAAACGAACTACACGATCTTTGTGCTATGCTTAGGATTGGGTCTTGTCCATCACATCATTCTCCTAATGATGTGATCCCGTTATCAATGACATCCAATGTCCATAGCCAGGAAATCATGACTATCTGTTGATCAACGAGCTAGTCAACTAGAGGCTTACTAGGGACATATTATGGTCTATGTATTCACACGTGTATTACGATTTCCGGATAATACAGTTATAGCATGAATAAAGACAATTATCATGAACAAAGAAATATAATAATAATGCTTTTATTATTGCCTCTAGGGCATATTTCCAACAGTCTCCCACTTGCACTAGAGTCAATAATCTAGTTACATTGTGATGAATCGAACACCCATGGAATTCTGGTGTTGATCATGTTTTGCCCTAGGGAGAGGTTTAGTCAACGGATCTGCTATATTCAGGTCCGTATGTACTTTACAAATCTCTATGTCTCCATCTTGAACATTTTCACGAATGGAGTTGAAGCGACGCTTGATGTGCCTTGTCTTCTTGTGAAACCTGGGCTCCTTGGCAAGTGCAATAGCTCCAGTGTTGTCACAAAAGAGTTTGATTGGCCCCGACGCATTGGGTATGACTCCTAGGTCGGTGATGAACTCCTTCATCCATATTGCTTCATGTGCTGCCTCCGAGGCTGCCATGTACTCCGCTTCACATGTAGATCCCGCCACGACGCTCTGTTTGCAGCTGCACCAGCTCACTGCTCCACCATTCAACATATACACGTATCCGGTTTGTGACTTAGAGTCATCCAGATCTGTGTCGAAGCTAGCGTCGACGTAACCCTTTACGACGAGCTCTTCGTCACCTCCATAAACGAGAAACATTTCCTTAGTCCTTTTCAGGTACTTCAGGATATTCTTGACCGCTGTCCAGTGTTCCTTGCCGGGATTACTTTGGTACCTTCCTACCAAACTTACGGCAAGGTTTACATCAGGTCTGGTACACAGCATGGCATACATAATAGAACCTATGGCTGAGGCATAGGGGATGACACTCATCTCTTCTATCTTCTGCCGTGGTCGGACATTGAGCTGAGCTCAATTTCATACCTTGCAACAGGCAAGAACCCTTTATTGGACTGATCCATTTGAACTTCTTCAAAATCTTATCAAGGTATGTGCTTTGTGAAAGACCTATGAGGCGTCTTGATCTATCTCTGTAGATCTTGATGCCTAATATATAAGCAGCTTCTCCAAGGTCCTTCATTGAAAAACTCTTATTCAAGTAGGCCTTGATGCTGTCCAAGAGTTCTATATCATTTCCCATCAAAAGTATGTCATCTACATATAATATGAGAAATGCTACAGAGCTCCCACTCACTTTCTTGTAAACGCAGGCTTCTCCATAAGTCTGCGTAAACCCAAACGCTTTGATCATCTCATCAAAGCGAATGTTCCAACTCCGAGATGCTTGCACCAGCCCATAAATCGAGCGTTGGAGCTTGCACACCTTGTCAGCATTCTTAGGATCGACAAAACCTTCCGGCTGCATCATATACAACTCTTCCTTAAGGAAACCATTAAGGAATGCCGTTTTGACGTCCATTTGCCATATCTCATAATCGTAGAATGCGGCAATTGCTAACATGATTCGGACGGACTTTAGCTTCGCTACCGGTGAGAAAGTCTCATCGTAGTCAATTCCTTGAACTTGTCGATAACCCTTAGCGACAAGCCGAGCTTTATAGATGGTCACATTACCATCCGCGTCTGTCTTCTTCTTGAAGATCCATTTATTTTCTATGGCTCGCCGTTCAACGGGCAAGTCAGTCAAAGTCCATACTTCGTTTTCATACATGGATCCTATCTCGGATTTCATGGCTTCTAGCCATTTGTCGGAATCCGGGCCCGCCATCGCTTCTTCATAGTTCGAAGGTTCACTGTTGTCTAACAACATGATTTCCAAGACAGGGTTGCCGTACCACTCTGGTGCGGAACGTGTCCTTGTGGACCTTCGAATTTCAGTAGGAGCTTGATCAGAAGTATCTTGATCATCATCAATAACTTCCTCTCTAGTCGGTGCAGGCACCTCAGGAACATTTTCTTGAGTTGCGCCATTTACCGGTTCAAGAGGCAATACTTCATCAAGTTCTACTTTCCTCCCACTTACTTCTTTCGAGAGAAACTCTTTCTCTAGAAAGGATCCATTCCTGGCAACAAAGATCTTGCCTTCGGATCTGAGGTAGAAGGTATACCCATAAGTTTCTTTAGGGTATCCTATGAAGACGCATTTTTCCGACTTGGGTTCGAGCTTTTCAGGTTGAAGTTTCTTGACATAAGCATCGCATCCCCAAACTTTTAGAAACGACAGCTTAGGTTTCTTCCCAAACCATAATTCATACGGTGTCGTCTCAACGGATTTCGACGGAGCCCTATTTAAAGTGAATGCGGCAGTCTCTAAAGCATAGCCCCAAAAAGATAGCGGTAAATCGGTAAGAGACATCATAGATCGCACCATATCTAATAGAGTGCGATTACGACGTTCGGACACACCGTTACGCTGAGGTGTTCCAGGCGGCGTGAGTTGTGAAACTATTCCACATTTTCTTAAGTGTGTGCCAAATTCGTGACTCAAGTATTCTCCTCCACGATCTGATCGTAGAAACTTGATTTTCCTGTCACGTTGATTCTCAACCTCACTCTGAAATTCCTTGAACTTTTCAAAGGTTTCAGACTTGTGTTTCATTAAGTAGACATACCCATATCTACTCAAGTCATCAGTGAGGGTGAGAACATAACGATAGCCACCGCGAGCCTCAACACTCATTGGACCGCACACATCAGTATGTATGATTTCCAATAAGTTGGTTGCTCGCTCCATTGTTCCTGAGAACGGAGTCTTGGTCATTTTACCCATGAGGCATGGTTCGCACGTGTCAAATGATTCATAATCAAGAGACTCTAAAAGTCCATCTGCATGGAGCTTCTTCATGCGTTTGACACCTATGTGACCAAGGCGGCAGTGCCACAAGTATGTGGGACTATCATTATCAACCTTACATCTTTTGGTACTCACACTATGAATATGTGTAGCATTACGCTCGAGATTCATTAAGAATAAACCATTCATCGGAGCATGACCATAAAACATATCTCTCATATAAATAGAACAACCATTATTCTCGGATTTAAATGAGTAGCCATCTCGTATTAAATGAGATCCTGATACAATGTTCATGCTCAGACATGGCACTAAATAACAATTATTGAGGTTTATAACTAATCCCGTAGGTAAATGTAGAGGTAGCGTGCCGACGGCGATCACATCGACCTTGGAACCATTCCCGACGCGCATCGTCACCTCGTCCCTTTCCAGTTTCCGTTTATTCCGCAGCTCCTGTGGTGAGTTACAAATATGAGCAACGGCACCGGTATCAAATACCCAGGAGTTACTACGAGTACTGGTAAGGTACACATCAATTACATGTATATCAAATATACCTTTGGTGTTGCCGGCCTTCTTGTCCGCTAAGTATTTGGGGCAGTTCCGCTTCCAGTGACCCTTCCCTTTGCAATAAAAGCACTCTGTCTCAGGCTTGGGTCCATTCTTTGACTTCTTCCCGACAGCTTGCTTGCCGGGCGCAGCAACTTCCTTGCCGTCCTTCTTGAAGTTCTTTTTACCCTTGCCCTTCTTGAACTTAGTGGTTTTATTCATCATCAACACTTGATGTTCCTTCTTGACTTCTACCTCTGCTGATTTCAGCATTGCAAATACTTCAGGAATGGTCTTTACCATCCCCTGCATATTGAAGTTCATCACAAAGCTCTTGTAGCTTGGTGGAAGCGACTGGAGGATTCTGTCAATGACCGCGTCATCCGGGAGATTAACTCCCAGCTGAGTCAAGCGGTTATGTAACCCAGACATAGTGAGTATGTGCTCACTGACAGAACTATTTTCCTCCATCTTACAGCTGAAGAACTTATCGGAGACTTCATATCTCTCGATCCGGGCATGAGCTTGAAAAACCATTTTTAGCTCTTCGAACATCTCATATGCTCCATGTCTCTCAAAACGCTTTTGGAGCCCCGGCTCTAAGCTGTAAAGCATGCCGCACTGAACGAGGGAGTAGTCATCAGTACGTGTCTGCCAAGCGTTCATAGCGTCTTGGTTCTGTGGGACGGGTGGATCACCTAGCGGTGCTTGTAGGACATAATCTTTCTTGGCAGCTATGAGGATGATCCTCAGGTTCCGGACCCAGTCCGTATAGTTGCTGCCATCGTCTTTCAGCTTGGTTTTCTCTAGGAACGCGTTGAAATTGAATACAACGTTGGCCATTTGATCTACAGGACATATTGTAAAGATTTTAGACTAAGTTCATGATAATCAAGTTCATCTAATCAAATTATTAATGAACTCCCACTCAGATTAGACATCCCTCTAGTCATCTAAGTGTTACACGATCCAAGTCAACTAATCCGTGTCCGATTAACACGTGAGACGGACTAGTCATCGTCGGTGAACATCTCCATGTTGATCGTATCTTCCATACGACTCGTGTTCGACCTTTCGGTCTCTGTGTTCCGAGGCCATGTCTTCACATGCTTAGGCTCGTCAAGTTAACCCTAAGTGTTTTTGCATGTGTAAAACTTCTTACACCCGTTGTATGTGAACGAAAGGATCTATCACACCCGATTAACACGTGGTGCTTCGAAGCGACGAACTGTAGCAACGGTGCACAGTTAGGGGAGAACACTTCTTGAAATTGTTGTAAGGGATCATCTTATTTACTACCGTCGTTTTAAGTAAACAAGATGCAAAACATGATAAACATCACATGTAATCAAATAATAATAGTGACATGATATGGCCAATATCACATAGCTCCTTTGATCTCCATCTTGGGGCTCCATGATCATCCTTGTAGATCGTCATACTCATCGACATGTAAGTCGTGATTCCTTGTACAAGAACATGATCAATCTCATACATCACATATATCATTCATCACATCCTTTTGGCCATATCACATCACATAGCATACCCTGCAAAAACAAGTTAGACGTCCTCTAATTGTTGTTTGCATGTTTTACGTGGCTGCTATGGGTTTCTAGCAAGAACGTTTCTTACCTACGCAATGACCACAACGTGATATGCCAATTGCTATTTACCCTTCATAAGGACCCTTTTCATCGAATCCGATCCGACTAAAGTGGGAGAGACAGACACCCGCTAGCCACCTTATGCAACTAGTGCATGTCAGTCGGTGGAACCTGTCTCACGTAAGAGTACGTGTAAGGTCGGTCCGGGCCGCTTCATCCCACGATGCCGCCGAATCAAGATAAGACTAGTAACGGCAAGCATATTGAACAAAATCAACGCCCACAACTACTTTGTGTTCTACTCGTGCAAGAGAACTACGCATAGACCTAGCTCATGATGCCACTGTTGGGGAACGTTGCAGAAAACAAAAATTTTCCTACGGTTTCACCAAGATCCATCTAGGAGTTCATCTAGCAACGAGTGATTAGATGCATCTACGTACCTTGTAGATCGCGAGCGGAAGCGTTCAAAGAACGGGGATGATGTAGTCGAACACGACGTGATTCAAATCACCGATGATCTTAGCACCGAACGGACGGTGCCTCCGCGTTCAACACACGTACGGAACGGATGACGTCTCCTCCTTTCTTGATCCAGCAAGGGGGGAAGAGAGGTTGATGAAGATCCAGCAACACGACGGCGTGGTGGTGGATGCAGGGCGTCACAGTAGCAGGGCTTCGCCTATACTACGAGAGAGAGACGTAACGGGGAGAGAGGAAGCACCAAAGGCTGAGGTATGAAGTCCTCCCTCTCCTCAACTATATATAGGAGGGCCAAGGGGGGTTGGTGCGCAGCCTAGGAGATCTAATCTCCTAGGTGCGGCGGCCAGGGGAGGGTTTCCCTCCCCCCCAAGGCACCTCGGGGTGCCTTCCACCACTTGGACTCCTCCGTGGTGGAAACCCTAGGCGCATGGGCCTAGTAGGGCTGGTGCCCTTGGCCCATATAGGCCAAGGCGCACCCCCTACAGCCCATGTGCCCCCCCGGGACAGGTGGCCCCACCCGGTGGGCCCCCGGGACCCCTCCGGTGGTCCCGGTACAATACCGATAACCCCGAAACTTGTCCCGATGGCCGAAACAGCACTTCCTATATATAATTCTTTACCTCCGGACCATTCCGGAACTCCTCGTGACGTCCGGGATCTCATCCGGGACTCCGAACAACATTCGGGTTACTGCATATACATATCTTCACAACCCTAGCGTCACCGAACCTTAAGTGTGTAGACCCTACGGGTTCGGGAGACAAGCAGACATGACCGAGACGACTCTCCGGTCAATAACCAACAGCGGGATCTGGATACCCATGATGGCTCCCACATGCTCCACGATGATCTCATCGGATGAACCACGATGTCGAGGATTAATCAACCCCGTATACAATTCCCTTTGTCAATCGGTATGTTACTTGCCCGAGACTCGATCGTCGGTATCCCAATACCTTGTTCAATCTCGTTACCGGCAAGTCACTTTACTCGTACCGTAATGCATGATCCCGTGATCAACCACTTGGTCACCTTGAGCTCATAATGATGATGCATTACCGAGTGGGCCCAGTGATACCTCTCCGTTATATGGAGTGACAAATCCCAGTCTCGATCCGTGTCAACCCAACAGACACTTTCGGAGATACCTGTATGCACCTTTATAGTCACCCAGTTACGTTGTGACGTTTGATACACCCAAAGCACTCCTACGGTATCCGGGAGTTACACGATCTCATGGTCAAAGGAAAAGATACTTGACATTGGAAAAGCTCTAGCAAACGAACTACACGATCTTGTGACTATGCTTAGGATTGGGTCTTGTCCATCACATCATTCTCCTAATGATGTGATCCCGTTATCAATGACATCCAATGTCCATAGCCAGGAAATCATGACTATCTATTGATCAACGAGCTAGTCAACTAGAGGCTTACTAGGGACATATTATGGTCTATGTATTCACACGTGTATTACGATTTCCGGATAATATAGTTATAGCATGAATAAAGACAATTATCATGAACAAAGAAATATAATAATAATGCTTTTATTATTGCCTCTAGGGCATATTTCCAACAGCAAGTTGCGCTGGCGCTCCCTTCGCCTGTGGCGCCGGCGTGTGTGGATCTTCAGGCTGCGATGGGCTCTGTGGGCACGGCGACCAAGGTGCGGCGCTCTCGGGCATCTCCGGGCCCCCAGCGTGCTCCAAGTGCTCGGGCCAAGGCGGCGTTGGGCGATCTGTCTTCCTTGGAGAGTGCACAGCTTCGACTGGCGGACAAGAACCTGGAGATTTCAGGTAACCCATCCCCCTCCTTTAAGATTCTAAACGCGTTTACAGACCCGCAGCTAGCTTCTATCTTAGACGACAGCGGTTTCGAATTAGGAGCGGATCGTGGGGAGCTTGTGTCCCTTTATCCATGCTCGCGAGGAGGCCCAAGCGGCTTTGGCAGAGGCCGCCGCTGCGACCAAGGCCAGAGAGGCCGATACCACGGCGCTGGCGGTCTCTGCTGACCCAGAGACTGCGGGTATTCCCACCATGCTAGTCCTGTTGGAGGGGGCTGCCGCAACCAGGGAGGTTGACGCAGCGCCATCGATGAGCCGAGCCCATGCTAAGAAGCGTGTGGCAAAACCGGTGACCTCCAGAGGGGTTCGCCTTCGCAACTGTATTATCTGATGCGTTACATCTTTTGGAACATTCGGGGTTGCGGGCACTCGGGTCGTCGCACGCAACTTAGGGAGTATATCGCGCGCGAAAGGATTGACGTCGTGGCTCTCCAAGAAACAATCAAAGCAGACTTTTCGTATCGTGATCTTGCGGCCTATGATCCTCTCCACCGCTTCGTGTGGGGCTGGGTCCCTTCCATTGGCCATTCGGGCGGTCTTCTTCTAGGATGTAACTCTGATGTTTGTGATGTTGTAACTTGGGACGTGGGTTCATTTTTCATTTCCATCACGATTAAGTAGAGTCTCTCTAGCTTCCTGGGCGATTGTTTGTGTTTACGGCCCGGCCGATCACTCGCGCGCGGCTGATTTCCTGGGAGAAATCCAAGTCTTGGTCGGGGCCAAGCAAGCCGCTAACATACCCATTGTTCTTGGGGGCGATTTTAACCTTATTCGCTCGGGCGCGAACAAAAATAATGGCAACATAGACTGGCCTAGGGTCTCCCTTTTTAACAATGCCATTGCGGCTTGCGCATTGCGGGAGATCGCTAGGACAGGGGCTAGATACACGTGGACTAACAAGCAACTCACTCCGGTTCGGAGCGTACTGGACCGTGTATTCGTTACGGCTGACTGGGAGGTGATCTTCCACATGTGCATGCTGGTTGCTGAAACACGCATCGGTTATGACCATGTTCCATTGATCCTGGCCTCTGGGGAGGATAGGATCAAGCGTAGTCCATGTTTCTACTTCGAAACAGGGTGGTTCGAGGTAGAGGGGTTCATTCCTTTGCTCCTCGCGCGTTGGGAGCAAGCTAGGGCTGCGGCTGGTCGCTCCAGGGGTCCTCTTGACACTTGGGTTTCGGTGGCCGGGGCCCTGCGTGGTTTCCTCCGAGGGTGGGGTGCAAACCACGGAAGTGACGCTAAACGAGCTAGGGAAGCTCTTATCGAGGAAATTAAAGCCCTTGACGTCCAAGCTGACTCTAGATCCTTTTCAGAAGCGGAGTGGGCTAACCGTTATGCCCTCGAAAACCAAGTGCTGGCCATCCTCAGGGAAGAGGAGGAATATTGGCGCTGGAGGGGTGGGTCAAGTGGATTACCAAGGGGGACGCAAATACGGGTTATTTTCACGCCTTCGCCAACGGCCGAAAAAGGAAATGTTCGATCCTGAGATTGCAATCGGACCACGGGTTACTGGTCAGCCAAGCCGAAATCTCGCGACACATTTACGATTTCTTCCTTAACCTGTTGGGAACAGCGGAAGAGAAGCCCCTACGCCTCCGTGAGGACTTTTGGGGGGAAGAATCACGGGTGTCGCAAGTCAAGAATGATGGCATGGCCTTGTCCTTCTCCACGAGGGAGATCGACGATGCGCTTGGCTCGATGAAGATCGATACCGCTCCAGGTGTAACATCCCAAAATTCTAAATTTTGGAATGATAAATAGATAGATTTGATTGATTGTTTGATTGATTGTCTGAAAGTGAGTGAATTCGAAACTTTTGAAAGTTAAATGAGAGGGAATAAAAGGACTTTCCCAAACTTTCATATTTGCTTTCTGATCTCCATGAATTCAAATTCTTTTCAAATACAAAACCCTTGAGCGAAGATGATATGACTTCTTCCATTTAATTAAATGAAAGGGTATTTGAAAATAATTGGATTTCATTTGGAAATATTTCAATTCATAAACTTCATGCAGCTCAATGATTTTCATGAGAGAAGATAAAAGGATTTCTTCAAATTATATGAAATATGAGTTGGGAGTTTCAAAGAATTAAATTCAAAGTTCTTTTGAATTTATTTTCAATTTGGAGTTATTTGAGTTTTATTCAAATTATTTTTCTCCAAGAATAAAATATATGGAAATTAGGGTAACATGATTCCCTACATTAGAAAATTGGAGAAAAATTAATTTGAAATCATTTTGGTATTTTTAAAATGATTTTTGTTGAATTTTATTAGACCAGTAGCACTCTTTGATTTATCTGGTTTTGTGAGGATTTTATTTGGCATATTAAAAATGTCCATGTTGTAGAAAATCTTTTTCTAAAAATTTTGATATATTATATACCTATATAATATTTTGCTTTATTTTCTTTTTCTTTCTTTTCTCTCTGTTTAAAAAAAACTTCCTTCGCCGAACTGGGCCGGCCCAGCTAGCCAGCCAGGCCAAGGCCCAGCGCGCCACCGCCTTCGTCCCCGACCCCGTGCGTGAACCGGACTCGCCGGAGTCCGAACGCCGCCCGCCTCCGGCCGCCCCCTTCCCCAAGCTGGCGTCGCCCCTCCCCTCCTTAAATAGCGCGGCCCCGGGCCCTTCCTCTCTGCTCGCGCCGCCTCGCCTCCTCTCGCATCGAGCCGCCGCCGCCGCCGAGATCTGCAGCCGCCGCCGCACCTCTCGCCGCCCGCGCCGCCTGCCGCACCACCTCGTTGCTGCCGCGCCGCCATAGTCGCCGCTCGCCGCTGCCGCGCCGCCTGGCTCGCGCCGCCGCTCCCCGTGCCTCGCCCTGCCCGCGCGTCGCCGTCGCCGAGCTGCCGCCGCCGACGGTTTTTCGAAGAAAACCGCCCGAACCGGTACAAACCGATCCGGTTTTTTTTCTTTTAGTTCAGTTTTATTCGTTTTGATCGGTTTATTTATTAGGTTTAGTTAGTTAGCGGATGTTCATCCGTTAGTACTCAGTAGCGAATGGTTTTCATCGCATATGCTTCTGTAGCGAACGTTCGTTCGGTAGGATTTTTCTTTTTCTTTTTAATTTCGGCCAGGGACCTATCTGTGATGACTTTATTTACAGTTTAGTCCCTGAACTTCAAACGATCATAACTTTTTACTCATTAGTCCAAATCCAACGAAACCAACGCCCACTTCTTCGTTACGATCTCCTCTATCCAGTAATCCAACTCAAACATATTTTTGAAAAGTTTAAAATTTGAATTAGATCAGATTTGAATTCAAACTTCATTTGATCATAACTTGAGTATCTAGTACTTGAATATCATGTGAATCTCAACATGTTACTTTAAATGAATATTGTTGGGTTTAATGATGTTACTTAATTGGGATTGAGAATGTTGTCAACCATTCTCAATGTTCAACAACCACCATGATAGTTAATTAAATTGTATTCCTTTGCAGTAGGGAAAAATTGGCTTTACGCAAAAACCTTATAACCATAGAGCTTTTCCACCAGCCATATATGCATATAGTGATAGCCATTGTTCATCATTTTCTCTATGGTGTGAATTTGCCAGTACATTCAATGTACTGACCCGTTTCGGGCTGCAACGTCTCATGTTGCAGGATGATCTTGCGACGAGTAAGTGATACATTAGGGTTACGATTTCTACACTCAACTTTGCCGTTGGTGTTGATGGGAATCCACAACCTTGTTGCTTCCGCTATTTTGGATTTGAGGTAATAGTATTTATGTTACTTTATACATGTGATTTACCTCTGTTATAAATCCTTCGAGTACTGTGTGTGTCAGCATACCGATCCAGGGATGACACTTAAGCATAGAGACTTGATCCATTCGGGTCGGGTCGCTACACCAGGGCCGGATGGCTGGCCGGTGTCTTTCTTCCGGCGGTTTTGGCCGGCGCTCAAAGACATTTTCTACGATATTATCAACGGGTTTGCGCTAGGCACAGTAGACATCTCGCGCCTCAACTTCGGCGTCATCAGCCTCATCCCTAAAGTTAAGGGGGCTGACTCGATTAAGCAATACCGCCCCATCACCCTTATTAACGTGCCTTTCAAATTATGCTCCAAGGCTTACACTACGAGACTTGCCCCGGTTGCACAGCGTGTGATCGACCGTAGCCAGTCGGTGTTTCCTCAAAGGACATCCTAGAAGGTCTGGTAGTATTGCAAGAGATCGTTCACGAGCTTAAGCGTATGCGTCAGCCGGCCGTGCTCTTTAAGATTGACTTCGAGAAAGCCTACGACCGAGTGAACTGGAAGTTCATTTGCGAGGTGCTGACTCGCAAGGGATTCGAGTCGGGTTTCATTCATCGCATCATGCAACTTGTCTCGGGGGGACAGACTGCGGTGTCGATTAACGGAGAAGTGGGGAACTTCTTCCGCAACAAACGAGGTCTCAGACAAGGAGATCCCTCCTCGCCTTTGATTTTCAACTTTGTTGCTGATGCCCTCTCGGCCATGGTGAACAAGGCCAAGAATGCCAGCCACATTCGAGGTGTGGTGCCACACCTTTGCCCCGGAGGGATCACCCACTTACAATATGCGGACGACACTTTGCTGCTCTTTGAGCCCGATGACCATAGTATAGCCTCGATTAAGCTCATCCTCCTCGCTTTCGAGATCATTTCCGGCTTGAAGATAAACTTTTTGAAAAGTGAGGTGATTGCCATTGGGATGGACAATCCCCGTGCCTCCCGCATTGCTAACCAACTTAACTGCAAACTAGGGGGTTTTCCATTTAAGTACCCAGGCCTTCCCATTTCGGACAAACACATCTCGATTCTCGAATGGGAACCCTTATACGGTAAGGTGGCGAACCGGGTTAGCCCCTGGCGCGGCAGGTTTTTATCTTCTGCGGCTAGGCTGATTCTGACAAACTCTAGTTTGTCCTCCCTGCCCCTGTTTACTATGGGCATGTTCCTGCTGGCTGATGGAGTCCACGCCAAGCTCGACACCCCTAGGTCTAAGTTCTTTTGGGAAGGGACTGGGACAAAAAAGAAATACCACTTGATCAAGTGGGCGGCGCTTTGCCACCCCAAGAAATTTGGTGGCCTTGGGATCCTCAACTCCAAACTCATGAATGTAGCGCTCCTTGTCAAGTGGATCTGGAAACTTTCCTAGAACGAACAAGGGCTTTGGGCCGATATCCTTCGCGCCAAATATTTCCCCGATGGGAATTTTCTCACCTCAAAGGCGAAGGGATCGCCTTTCTGGAACGGGATTCAGGCTGTTAAGCCTGCCTTCACGTTAGGGGCCAAGTTCTGCGTTAAGAACGGGAACTCCACGAGGTTCTGGCTCGACCATTGGCTTGGGTCGGAACCTCTTTGGCGTAGCCACTTTGTCATCTACCAACTAGCCACTAACGTCGACATTTTGGTGGCTGACGCGCTCAGAACTAACCCACCAGCCACATCGTTCAAAAGACCACTCCTTGCCCAGGAACAGGCAAGTTGGGATGGGCTCCTAACTGCCTTGCAGGGTGTTTCTCTCTGCCCTGAGGCCGACACGGTCTCATGGTCCCTCTCGAGCTCCGGAAAGTTCACGGTCCAGTCGCTTTACAATAAGTTGACCGAGGGACCGACTCTTGACATAGCTAGGGGGCTATGCAAAGCGTCTATTCCTCTGAAGATCAAAGTTTTTTTTTGGCAATTATTCCGTGACCGCCTTCCTTCTTCTAACAACATTGCCATTAGACATGGCCCTTCGGATGGGACTTGCGCGTTATGTGGAGTGCATGAAGATGCGAACCACATCTTCTTCAAATGCCACCTAGCTCGTTTTGCTTGGAGTGCCGTTCGTGAGGCGTTTGCGCAGAACTGGAATCCCCATACGGCTTCGGACCTACGTGGGATCCTTCTCGCTCAGAGGGGTAGCTTCGGGCGCGTGCTGTGGCGATGCGTAGGAGCGCTGTGCTGGTCATTATGGACCACCCGTAATAAGATGACTATCGAACACAAGTTCCCTAATCATCCTGCTGATATTATTTTCAAATGCCACTTGTTTCTTCAGACATGGACACCGTTGGGGAAACGGCGTGATGCAGATCGGATGATGGAGGCCATGGAGCGGATCCGCACGATTCAGTTTGAAGCTCGTCACTAAGATGTTGCTCGTGGCGCTATTTTGGACTGGCTGCTTGTGTTCTTTTGTTGTTGTCTTTCCCTATCAGGCTGAGGCCGGTTGCATGTTTCGTACTATTGGCTTCGGCCACTTACTTTCTGTTGTCGTTTTATGTTGAACTTGTTGGATGCTGCCTGTGGTGGGCTTTATTAATTTAAAACCGGACGCATCGTGCGTCTTCGTTTTAAAGAAAAAGGATGGGATAGATCATACTAGATGTCTAGAGTGTTAGATTTTCGGGTCTTTGTTAGGATGGGTTGGAGTGGGTCTTTAGGCGCTGACATTATTTCCATATGATTTGCCGAATGGTTGTGTGGACTGGAACATAACCCATGACTTTTCTAACTAAATGTTTGTAGAACTCGTCAAAACAAAAGTCATTCTATGCTCTTGGTCGTGATGATTAAGCAAAGGAAAATACGTACGTATGCACCCATCCATTTACACCACGGCCCCTTGAGATACATCAAATGCACTCCATCTTCCCACACTTGATGACCCGAGAAATGGCACAACGTTCTTGTACATAATTAGCACAAGTAGTACAATAATTCCATGGCTTTATTATTATGTCGCCTTCGATCGCCAGGGATTTTAAGGCTGTTTGAAGGACAGAGTTGGATTACCAGCTCCCGTATCATGTCTGTGGGCGATTCTGAACGTGGTCCGCGAATGAATAGCGTGTCTCTTTAGAAGGTAGCGTTGAAGCTGCCCTGAACATATTGCTCGACCCGTGCAGAACTCGACCCATTACTATCCTTTGAACCAGCTCACAAGAAACAACCACATGCATGCACGAAATATCAGGACAACTACATGAACTCGTGGGGCTGGCATACCTATACCAGCACTAGTAGAAAAACGACCTAATGTTCATTTCATTAGTTCGGTTCAATTACGAACCGGCATTAATGATATCATTAGTTCCGGTTCAAACGGCTATGTATTAGTCCCGGTTTATTTGTGACCTATAGTTTCGGTTTGTGTCACAAACTGAGACTAAAGGGGTGGTGGCAGGCTGGCATTAGGCCGGGGCCTCACGAGCCTCTTTAGTCCCGGTTTGTGACACAAACCGAGACTATAGGTTAGACCTTTAGTCCGGGTTGGAGCCACCAACCGGGACCAAAGGGGTCTTTTAGTCCTGATTGGTGGCTCCAACCCAGACTAAAGGGGCTCTGCAATTTTCAATCTCTACCCCCCTCCCCCTTCCTATCGCCTTTTCAATTTTGAAAAAAAAACAAAAGAAAATGATAAAACTTCAAAAATTAAAATCCTTCGAGATGTAATTATGTTACTACATCTACTAGTTAGAGAAATTTAAAAACATAAATTTCGACATGTTTTGCAAAAAAGTGTTATGAAAAAGTAAAACAACCATAACTTTTGCATACGATCACTAGTAGAAAAAAGGCCATTAGTCCCGGTTGGAGAACCGGGACTAAAGGGTCGGTAATAAAGCCATATATCTTTAGTCCCGGTTCTTACACCAACCGGGACAGATGAGCCTCCACGTGGCCGCTGCGGCGAGCCCAGGCAGGAGGGCCTTTGGTCCTAGTTGGTAGCACCAACTGGGACCAAAAGGCATCCACGCGTCAGTAGCTGGCAGGAGCTGAGAATTTTGTTTTTTAAAGAGGGTTGTTTAGGGGGTTTTGAGGGGTTAATTTAGGGTGTTAGCTAGCTAATAGAGAGAAGTGTTCTCTCTTATCTTCGTGCTTGGTTTACCAATGCTACTGCTATGCCTAAACATGGCTTAGATTGAAGTGAAGGCAACATATGTGGTGCATGTCGAAAGTAATACTAATATCCTAACTTGATTAAGTTTGGATTAGTACAACTTCCGACATGCACCACATGTTGCCTTCACTCCAATCCAATAGATATTCATTTCACCCACTGATATATAAAAACTCTTCATGCTCGCATCATGCATCATCATAATAACAAGTCCTACTAATCATCATCATACAACTTCTACTCGTTATTAATAACAAGTCATACGATCATCATCTTCATAGTCATCGAACCAACCCAACTTAATTGTTTTTAGCACATGGTCATCAGTATTAGGTAGGACCCAAATACCCTCTTTAAGGTAAAATAGCATAAAACAATATAGGCCCTGACTCTCCATTATGGAGAATGGAGATCATCCTGTCTCCAATTCTTGCGCTTCGCTTCCTTTTGCTTCCAAGAATCTCCTTACGACTGTCCATACATTTTTTCATTCTGTGATTTCCATGTCTCCACTTCTTTTAGAAATCCGATATGGACAAGTAAGATTGGTAGGATGACCTGGCCGTATGTCCAAAACATCAAGGAGACCATTCTGATACATCAGATGAGGCACACAATCATTCAGGATTTTCTATTGAAAAACATAGTAATAACTTCGTAGTTAGCAATGTAGTTAAGTTTTAAAAGAATTTATGCAAAAGATACACGGATGTCATAATAGTAAAAAATCTTACCATGGCATCTCCATGGATGTTACCGTAGTTCAACACATGCACTAGTGGCACGTATTGACCATAATGTGGAGGAGTTTTATAATAGATATTGTAATTCTCAAGATCATTACAAAATGCGACCAGGTGATTTTTCTCCTGATAAGTTAACTCAGAGCCATTGGTGTAGTAGGTTCTGTCTACCATGTTCCGCACATTGTTTGAACAATGAAAATAAGCTGTCAATGCAAATAAGCTGTCAACTATATATTTTGAAATGAACAATATAAATTAGTTAATAACTACGTTTGAGAAACTCGCATAATGGTAGAATTGGAAGCGTATCAACAAGGACCCAAATGTCCATATTGTCTTGGTCGATGTCAGGATCACCAAGATCCATGGTGACAAGCATACCCTCATAAAAACCATACATCTTGCAAAGTGCTTTCCAATTTTTGCAACCAAAATGAGTTACGCTCTCAGAATTATACAGATTTACTTCAGAATCCACATCATGATGGGTCCTTAGGTGAATTTTCTTTGTTTTGAAATTTTCATGGTCTTCAAAATCCATCATCTCCAAGACATAGCGTCTTGCATGGTATGGGATAAGCTACTCGAATTGTAAAAGATGAAAATTACACGTTGAAATAGTTGAAGTCATGTTTAATTACGAAAAAACACTTTTCGTCGTTGCGTACCGTTTCAACATCGAAGGTCTCCTGGAGCTTAATGCTGAAGCGCCGATCTTCGTCCAGGTTAGGCTTGTCGCACATACCTCGGTCATCGTTGCACCAGCTGCACTCCCCGGGAAACTTTCATCGTCCGATGACGACATTTCCTACGTTCATAATTCAAAGATTAAACTTGTACTATTATTCATCACGGGTTGACTATCGGTGTAACACCCACGATGTGGCTATATCTCCCACGTGTCGGGGCACGACTTAGAGGCATAGCCTCATAGTAAGTTTGTCGCAAGAGGGGTAATCTTCGCACAGTCCCATGTACTGAATAAGAATGGGATAAAGAGTTGTCTTACAATCGCCACTTCACACAAATACAAGTTATACATACATCATCCAGAATACAATCAAGGTCCGACTACAAAACCAAAAATAAAGAAGACAACCCCAAATGCTAGATCCTCGATCGTCCCAACTGGACTCCACTACTGATCAACAGGAAACGAAACAAAACAACGATCAAGATCTTCATCGAGCTCCCACTTGAGCTGGGTTGTGTCACCTGCACTGGTATCATCGGCACCTGCAACTGTTTGGAAGTATCTGTGAGTCACGAGGACTCGGTAATCTCACACCCGCGAGATCAAGACTATTTAAGCTTATGGGTATGAAAGGGTAGTGAGGTGGATCTGCAGCAAGCACTAAGCATATATGGTGGCTAACTTACGCAAATAAGTGCGAGAAGAGAAGCAACACAACGGCCGAGAAGCTAGAAGTGATCAAGAAGTGATCCTGAAAGCTACTTACGTTCAAGCATAACACAAGACCATGTTCACTTCCCGGACTTCACCGAGAAGAGACCATCACGGTTACACACGCGGTTGGTTCATTTTAATTAAGTTTAGTGTCAAGTTCTCTACAACCGGATATTAACAAATTCCCATCTGCCACATAACCGCGAGCACGGCTTTCGAAAGTTCAAATCCTGCAATGGTATCCCAACTTAGTCCATCACAAGCTCTCATGGTCAACGAAGGATATTCCTTCTCCCAGGAAGACCCGGTCAGACTCGGAATCCCGGTTACAAGACATTTCAACAATGGTAAAACAAGACCAGCAAGACCGCCCGATGCGCCGACATCCCGATAGGAGCTGCACATATCTCGTTATCAGGGCAACACCGGATGAGCAATCCGTACAACTAAAACCAGCCCTCAAGTTTCCCCGAGGTAGTGCTGCAAGGGGCTCTAGTTCGGACCAACACTTAGAGAAGCACTGGCCCGGGGGGGTTAAAATAAAGATGACCCTTGAGTCTGCAGAACCCAAGGGAAGGTGATAGGTTGTTAGGCAAATGTAAAACCAAGGTTGGGCCTTGCAGGAGGAGTTTTATTCAAAGCGAACTATCAAGGGGTTCCCATAACACCCAACTGTGTAAGGGACGCAAAATCAAGGAACATAACACCGGTATGGTGGAAACTAGGGCGGCAAGAGTGGAACAAAACACCAGGCATAAGGCCGAGCCTTCCACCCTTTACCAAGTATATAGATGCATTAAAGTAAATACGATATAATAATGATACCAACAATATCCATGTTCCAACATGGAATAAACTTCATCTTCACCTGCAACTAGCAACGCTGTAAGAAGGGCTGAGCAAAAGCGGTAACATAGCCAAACAACGGTTTGCTAGGAAAGGTGGGTTAGAGGCTTGACATGGCAATATGGGAGGCATGATATAGCAAGTGGTAGGTATCGCGGCATAGCAAAAGAGCGAATAACTAGCAAGCAAAGATAGAAGTGATTTCGAGGGTATGGTCATCTTGCGTGAGATCCCGCACGGAAGAAGAACGAGTCCATGAAGAAGACAAATGGACGTAGTCGAACAAATCCTCACAACTCCGGACCGAAACCGAAGATAACGAGAGAAGCAAACCGGAAAGAAGCAAGCAACATAGTAAACAACCATCACATCAACATGGCATGATGCACAACCAAGTATGATGCATGTCCGATTTAATGAAGCATGGCATGGCAAAGTGCAACAAACAACACTACAAATTAAGTGGAGCTCAATATGCAACGAGTTGCATATTGACGAAACACCACATCAATTATTTAGTTATCTCCCGTTTATGTACCCAAGAATTTTAAATGTTGTTAAACATGGCAAGAGGTGAAACATGAGTAAAATACACAGTTAGGCATTTTAAATGAGGCCGGAAACATCAAACAACAATTCCGGTAAATCCTCATGTGCATTTAGCAATTTAATGCAAACAACAATTTTAACCATTTTAAATGTTGTTATCATGATGCGAATGACATTTGCAAGTTTTATGCAATTTGGAAAGGTTGACAAGAGCATGATATGAAGCATTTGTCATCGTGGCAGAAACGAAAGGGGTGCCATGACAAGGACAGCGGAAATGGTGCCACGGCAACATTCTGGTTCCGGTAGCTCACGGAGATACTGGTGCAAAAGGAAAAGTGACGGGAGCGTGACTTGCGATAGAAGGTGGGGTCCTCCCGGTTACCAGGTGTCCCAAGTGTCGACAGCATGGAAGCGAGAGACACTACGGACACGGTGCAGACAACGGGTGCATCTCATACAACACATGCAATCGTTCTCGGACGGTCGTCTCGGGGTTATACCTTCGAAGCATGCGTTTCGAAGCGGATCGGTTCGTAGAGGAAGTAGTCGTTCACGGGTCGTCGAGGGAAGTAGTGGTTCATGTCCGTAGATGTTCGGGGTCACGACACGAAACTTGACGTCCACGGGGTCTTCAGCGATGGTCGTGCTACATGTTTCGTAGACGTTCGGGCGGCGGTAGTGGGACACGTTTTGGAGGGGAAGTAGAGGTTCACGTTTCGTAGTCGTTCGGGGTCGCCAATAGTTGTACACAGTCGTTGTTGGACTTGACGGATCCGATGCCTCCGGACGTAGTGGTACATGTTCGTTTTCGGAGAGGTACTTGGCGTTCTTCGGTAATAGGAACTTGACGTTTTTGCTACCCGGGTCTTCGGCGACGATAGTTGTACACATGACGTTGGGGTACTTGTCGGTCCAATCTTGACGGAGTAGATGTACACGTTGTCGGGGCTTGTCGCATCACCGGGTGTAGTCGTACACGTACGGAGCAGAACTTGGCGTGTCCATGTACTTGGCCGTCTCCGATTGCACGGAGATGTAACAGAACGACGACGGTAAGTGTAGTGTGACCCCGGGTCTACCGAGGTTTGGGAAGAGCCAAACGAAGCAGCACCATGTCTAGGTTTTGGCAGTCAACGAAGAAGGCCGGTCAGCCTCGGTCTTGCGGGCAGCAAGGGAAGGAGCAGGGGCTCGCTGGGCCTTGGCGCAGGTTGCATCCCACGTCGAAGCAGAGAGGAGACGAACGACGCTGCGGGGTCGAAGCAGAGGACGTGGTCGCGGGGGGACTCGTCCATGGCGCCCTGACCTTCGGTGCACAACGGGGCGGCGAGGAGGGGTCTCTCCGGCGAGCTGTGGGCGGCCAATGCTCGAGGAGAGGCCGAGGAGAGGCCGCGGGCGGCTGGATTCGGCCGGAGACGACGCCCTATGCGCGGGGACGAGAACGAGAGGGAGTTAGAGGTGGTGCGGGGCAGGGCAGGACGGCGCTTGGCGGCGGCGAACTTGGAGGCGGGGTGGCGTCGGGCGCGCAGGGCTCCTGGCATGTGGAGGAGCTTCGCTCCGGTGGCGTGGGAGCCTTGGCCTGGACGGCGTTAGGAGGCGCGAGAGGATCGGGGGGAGAGAAGTGGATCGGGAGAGGGGTTGGCGCTGCCCTCTTCCTGCGTGACGGCGCTCGGGGGGAGAAGACGAATGAGGGGAGAGTGGGGATCGAGCGTAAGGAAACGAGGGGGAAGCGGCGCTAAGGAGGGAGATGGGGATCAAGGGAGAGGAGAGGTTGGTCTTCGAACGGTCAACAAAAGCAAGGGGGGACGCGGCAGCTACGAGCGGATGCAAGTTTTAAAAACAATGACGGCAACGAGTACCGATGCAATGCAAATGATGACATAATGAATGCAAACAAACATATAAATAACACAGCTGACACGCAAGACATGGAAGGCATCTGAAGCATCGGTCTCGGGGCGTCACAATCGGTCTGCCGAGTCTATATGGTGGAGACTCTCCCTCACTGATTCCTCTCTGACATTTGCGACTGTCGGTGATGGTCGTTACTCCTCCTTCCCCTAGTGCATAACAAATGTTTAGCACAAGGAGAAGAAACGAGAAATGACCCCCATGACAACAGTCGGGATTCTTCGTTCTCTCATATATGGTGGAGCCTCGACAGACTTAAAGTCAACCCAAAATATCGTTTAATTATCTTTCTAAAAAAGGACATATCGAGCGCCTGAAATTTACCGGAACAGAAATATACATGTTTTTATCTACATCATATGAGCATTCAAACTTTGATGACCATTGCATTTCAATTGTTGAAAATATGAGCAAAAAAATTTCAAAATATCTTATAGGACTCATATTGACATGGAGATTTGGTTGGTCTCACCTCGAGGTCGGAGGGGGGTCGGTGATGAGGACGACGACGGGGATGATGGAGGGGCTCCTAGATTTCTGCAAAAACAAAAATCCTATAAGCTATCAATTAATCAAATGCATACACCTTGCATAGTGCTCTCCAATTTTAGCACTGAAAGTAGGAGTAGTTTTCCAATTTGAGCATTCAATAAGCAAAACCAAATTGTAAAATAAATTAGTATTCAAATTAGCATGCATTCAATAAGAAAAACTACATTATCTCTTGCATCCGTACATCGTCGAATATTACCACTAATACATCTTGAATAGTATCATACATATAGCATCGCTAATACAGCTAGAACCGTAGTGCCCGACGGGTATCAGCGCGGGCGGTGGACACCCAAAGAGAAGGAACCATCATAGGATCATAGCTGCAGTGAGATCCCTGAAGAACCTGCCAGGTATTGTCGAACCTGCCCTCCAATGCAACCATGTAGCGACAGACATGCTCGTCCTCCTCGCTGACACGGTGACGTACCACCTCCGCGGTGTCCGAAAGCTTCGGCACCGTCACTGGCACACGCGACCGCCACCAAACCCTGTTCGGGTCAACGACGGGCTGACTCCTCACCAAGCTACACCCCTCGGAAGATATCACCTCCCAATACTATCCCGGCGGAGCCTAGTCCCGGACATGGCCCCTCTGATCAAGCAGGCCTCCTCCGCTGAGTCGATGACGAGGATGCGGGATAGGCATCGTCGACGTCGATGCGGGAATAATTGATTTAACTAAAAAATAAACTAGTTCTAGTAATTTTCTTACTAAAAATAAACTACTTCTATAGTAAAATAAAGTAGTTTTATTAAATCAACTAGTTCAACTAAGCACTTACTATAAATAAAATAAAGTACTACTTACTAAAAATAAACTAGTTTAACTAGTTCTATTATTTTTCTAAATAATTCTATTAAACACTTACTAAAAAACATCTAATTCAACTAATCTAAAATGCACACTAACCTAACATCTAATGCACTAACCTAAATCACAAATTACTAGTATATATACATGGAAAAATACATATATATATATATAATGAAAAAAGAGAGTCGGGGCGGCGGCTCACAGCGGAGCCGGCCAACGAGGGCGACGGCGGGGGCGGGGGCGGCGAGGGCGTCTGTGGGGCGGGCGACGACGACACGGGCGACGGCGGCGGCGTGCGGGGGCGCACGGGCGACGGCGGCGGAGTGGGCGGCGGACGACGGCGAACGGCGTCGGCGTGGGCTCCGGAGCGGGGGCGACGACGGTGGCATCCGGCATCCTGGCGGCGTCGAGGAGGCGCGCGCGTCGTCGGGGGCAAACGACAAGATAAAATCCAAAATTTTCACAAGTGTTCCTTATATACATGAAGCTTTAGTCTCGGTTCTTGGCATGAACCGGAATGAATGTACCCCTTTGGTCCTGGTTCGTAACATCAAACGGGACCAAAGGCCTCTTTTCAGCAGCCCAAAAGGCGGGAAACAGAGATCTTTGGTCCCGGTTGGTGGCACCAACCGGGACTAAAAGGGCGCATTGGTCCCGGTTGGTTGCACAGCGGCGTGGTGGGAGTTTAGTCCCACCTCGCTAGTTGAGAGAGTGATGCACCTGTTTATAAGACGCGGTGTGCCTGAGCCTTCGAGCTCCTCTCCAAAGCAGGCTTACGGGCCTAACCACTCTGTATCTGCCTGTGGGCCTGCTGGGCCTTCTGCGGGCCTGAATCCTGGCCGAACAGGCCGGTTGAGTTTCTAGTCGTATTCAGGTCGTGGTGGCCCAATAGGCGGCATTTTTTTAAATTTTCCCACTATTTTTGTTTTCTTTTTTCCATTATTTATTTTCTTTTGTTTTTTTGCTTTATTTTTTAAATTCTTTTTGCTTTTAGATCAGTAAAATTATAAACTTTTTGTTAGTGCCATTAGTTTTCAAATTTGAATGGTTTAAATTTGAATTCTTTGAAATTTGTGTGAATCACTAGTTTGTGATTAATTTTACTATAAAAATATTTTTTGGACTGATTCTTTTTCTTTCTATTTAATATTATTGTGTTTTATTATTATATTCAAAAACAGTTTTGGTTATTTTAGTTTCTATCAAAAAATCTTTATGATAATTCTTTTTGCTATTAAAGTTTCTAACAAAAAAGATCTTTATGAAAATTCATTTTTCTTATAATATTTTGAACAAAAAATACTTTGATAATTTTCGTTGCATAAATTTTATATAATTTTAGTTTCAATAATACTACAAATTATTCTTTTTAGTTGCATAAATTTTATCTAATTTAAGTTGCATAAATTTTATTTTTTATTGATTTTCTTAGTTGATTCCTTTTCCTATTAGAGTTTTATTAAAGCTTTTTAGTTGATTCTTTTTGCTATTGTAGAATATTATAGTTTTGTTTTAGTTTTATTTGGGTAAAAAACACCTTTGGTCCCGGTTCCAGACACCAACCGAGACTAAAGGTGGTGGGCCAGGAGCAAGGTCCATTGGTCCCGATTTGTGTCTGGAACCGGGACCAATGGTCTCAAACGAACCGGGACCAATGGCCCCCGAGGCCCAGCCCGCGCCCTGGCCTCATGAACCGGGACCTATGCCCTCATTGGTCCCGGTTCATGGGTGAACCGGGATTAATGGGCTTTCCCTGCCTGGACCAAAGCCCTGTTTTCTACTAATGGATGTCAAAAAAAATGTATAATATATCAAAATGTTCAGCACGAAAAGCCGATTCCGATTTCGACCGCCGTAGGCCGTTTTGCAAACTTTTAGAATCCTCAAATTCTGAAAGGAAAAAAAGTTATGCTAAAATTTCAGTTTTTTTGAATTTTGGTCAAACTTTGGTCAAACTACTTATTCAATAAATATTAGTGTTAATAAATAATTTTTTTACAATAATAGTTTCAAACTCAAACGGTAACTTCATGCTCAAAATATACTCCTAAGGGTTAACAGGATTGACAGCTTACTATTGTCGGGAAAACAACAAGTGCAGACTTGGAAACTAGAGAGAATAGAACTCGAAAGTTAAGTGTGCTCAGGCTGGAGTAGTGAGAGGGATGGGTGACCGGAGGAAGTTAGACGATTTAGAATGAGTGCTTCACACTTGACCAGTGATGAGGGGTGATTAGAGATTAAATTGTCAACTAATTCAGAAAATTGAAAAAAATTCAAAAAAAATTCCCCCAGCCCAGCCCCGGGCGCAGGCTCGTGCCACGTGATGGGCCTTTGGTCCCGGGTCATGTTGAACCGGGACAAAAGGGAGACTTTTAGTCCCCACCCTTTAGTGCCGGTTGCAGAACCGGGACTAGAGGTCCTTACGAACCAGGACTAAAGCCTGATTCTGCACTAATGCAGGAGCCTAGTTGGTGGCTTCGAGACTGACAAGACACCGAAAGACGGCCACCATTCAATTCGAGAGGACGTATGATTTCTCCCAAAGCTACAAGGAGGGCACAAAGAAGTCACAATGAGTCCTTCAAGGACGATACGGCACCCATGGGCGTTACTTCCAGAAGCCTGGGCAAACGCTAGACAAGGTCTCCACCTCAGCTTGAAGTTTCTATATCCACGTCAGAGCATCACTGGGGCCGCCGAGATGACCCCTCACAATTACCATTTTTCATAGATCGCTAGCCATTATACACCTTCATATGTTCATTTTGAATCACTATTTCATAAGATAAATACTCATAATTATTTGTATTTCAACCACATTGATCCATTGTACCTCGTATTTCACATAGGGGAGAGTTTTCAACACTGGAGAATAAAGTTTACGTGAAGAAAATATGTCAACCACGGCAAGCAGGGACACATGTCCACCCCTTTGCCGAGTGTCATAAACTTTGTCAATTGTATTTGTTGAAGCTAAATCTGGCAGATCTTGGATAGAGGGTCCCAATCTGGTAGTCGTGATGGTAAGAAAGACACGAGGAGCACATATGTTTACCCAGGTTCGGACCCTCTCGAAGAGGTAAACCCTACATCCTACTTTGCTCGTATTGATTGTGGATGGGGTACAAAGTACATGTGATTCACCGCGAGATCGTATGTGAATGAATCTGTCCCCTACGGTCCTGGCACCTCGGTTTAACAAATACCAGGGGTGCCTAGGCTTACACATAAGTCGGTTGTACCTAGGGGCAAATACGCTGGAGACTACCTCAAAACCTTGGGGTGTATGCCAAGTCTTCGGATCATTCCTTCTTGGCTTTCTTGGAACAAACGAACGAGGCCCACCAGCTGACTGGCTTACGGGGTCTTCGGTCTGGCCCATAGATCGGACAACCGACATGCCGAGCATGCCCTAATCCAGGACTCTATCAATATTGGACACTCGGCAAAACAACAACTTTGCCGTGTGTCCTGCCTTTTCTGAGGGTTTTATCTGGCACTCAGTTTTGGCTGGTGACTTTACCGAGTGCCCGACAAAAATTCTTTTGAAAAAGTTTCCGGCACTCGTCAAACTGGTTGATTCCGATAGTGAGTTAGTGGCAGTGGGAGGATGCTCTGAAGGCGGAGATAGGTAGTTGTGGGGCTAGGAATGGGCGGTGTGTAGTCAGTGCGGCTGACTCGACTTGGCAGAGCCGACGGGGTGACAAGAGATGTGGCCGGTGGCGGGAGCTGGCTTTAAGGAAGGAAACTTCCTCTTGCTAAAAATTGTATTTAGAATTTAGGAACGGGGAGGGAGCAAGACCTCCAACTTATTAGGATGGAGGAGGTGTTTTTTGGTTTGTCCCAAAAGTGTATGGAAAACTAAAGGGGAAATGATTTCCCGTATATATAGCCGCATGGTTGTGGAAATGATTTCCCATATAGCCACATGGTTGTGTGGACTGGAAGACAAAAGCTTGTAGAATTCGTCAGAAACAAACGTGTTTTTTAGAAACAAAAGTTATGTGCACTTGGGCATATAATAATTAAGCAAAGGGAAACACTTGAGAGTTGAGATACATCACATCACACCCCATCTACTCTCCCACACTTGATGATGATCCGAGAAATGGCAGAACACAAGCACAATAACTCCACAGCCTTATTATGTCGCCTTTGATCGCCCCTTGATTCTAGATTGGTGGCTTAGTTCACCCTGGAGCAGCTTAGCCTGATCTGCCCCTGCGCTCCGGTGAGCGGGCTGATGTTCCCCATCCTCACCATGGCCGCCGCGAAGTCCCCGTTGAACTGCGCCGACGCCGACGAGTACGTCCGGACCAGGCCGGCGGTGCGTCCGTCGTTGATCAGCACCTGGTCGGAGTGCAGGAGCCCCTTCTGGGACATCAGGTTGCTGTAGTACGCGTTGTCGAACCCGTTGGGCGTCGTCGTGTCCAGCGGCGCCAGGCTGCTGTTGCCGGAGCTGGTCGTCCGGGGGCAGTTGGCCTTGAGAGATGTCGCGAAGGCCGCGTCGATGTTGGTCTCGTTGTAGAGCCTGCTCCTGAAAAACCGGCACTGCGATTGTCCGATGGTGTGGCCGCCAGAGAGGGCGACCATGTCGGTCACGCTGAGCCCCTTGGCGGCGAAGTTGGCGGTGAGGTTGGCAACGTCGAAGGACGGTGCAGGCAGGTCGCTGTTGGCCAGGGAAAGGCTCGCCGTCGTCGAGTCCCTCCTCCCCAGAGGAACGGTCCACGAAGGCCCTCCCAGCTGCAAGCGATTAGTAAAGAACAGGGTCAGTTAATTTACTGCCGCGTGCGTTCAGCAAATTGACTGCATGTACACGGCCTGGTCGATCTTACGGCGACAACGGAGTCACGGGCGGCCACGGCGAGGATGTCGGCGCAGGAGACAGTCTGCTTGCACACGGCCTCGACCTGCGCCTTGATGTTGTCGATGACGTTCATGCCTCGAATGGAATTGTTGTTCGGGGCTGCCCCCTGCTCGCCCGTAAAGGTGGCCGTGTCGCTCAGCAGCACGGACGCATCGCAGCCCTGATGCATCATGCGTCACGCACATAAGAAATTTCTTCCGTCAAGATAAATTCAGTAGTAGTACATTCTAATTCTGTTATAATTGATTTGAACTGAAGAATGTTGAAAAGTCATGTATCATCATTGCTATTCTCTAGAATATCTGGAAAAGAAGAAATGCAAAAGTTTTTAGGCAGGATCTGCAACCTATCCACCTCATCGCCCGCTCAGCTGCAGACGACCTCATGCTTTGGTCCAACAGATGCTTCAACGAGCAGGCCGTGAACCTTCTGCGTGATTGGTGTACTATGTTGTTCCACTTATCTATGAGATTGTAACCCAACTATTCTTGTAATCTCATCCTCGCCCCCAACTCTCACCTTTGTAAATGTACTCTATCTTATAATGAAATGGTTCAGGCCGGCATAAGCCCGCCGTAGCTTCGTCAAAAAGGAAAAAATCATGTAAACAAAGAGTTGAAAAGTCAGATTAATTAGAATGGCCATGCATGCATGACTGGAGTCAACTTGTGACTACTCCACTTAGGTACTCCTACATATATATGCAGTGTTCCATTCCACTAGCTTTTTGATACTGTCATGAGTTTGACCACGGTGTGACTAGGAGACCAACTAAATTAAGTACAAGCAGTAATATATGCAATATAAAAGTACGAGAGTAGTAAGTAATTAAAGGGACACGATAGATGAGAGGGACTTGCTTGGACAAAGCAGTCGTGGAAATGCAGGCGGAGCAGCGACGCTCCCATGCGGGGCTCCCTCCTCACGGCGGCGGTCACGGCGCTCTTGATGGTTGCCAGCGCCCTGGGGCACGACTTGGCGTAGAACTGAGGCGAAAGCTGCGGGAACGCCGAGGTGGCCGCCGCTAGGCACAGGAGCAACAGCACCGACAGACTAGAGGCCATTGCCATTGCCATCAGTATTCTTCTGTGTACAAGCAGGCACTAACCCTGTTCAGATGAAAACTCTGTGTAATGACCTGCATTACCATGACCACATACACCTGTTTATATAGCTGACACATTTCAAGCCATTCTCCATTTGGTGTAACATGACAACCGACACTGTTTAATTTTTAGTGGTTTGATGCTGCATCTTTTTTGGTTGGAGATCCATATAGTATGGTTGGCATGGTGTTCGTAGTGCAACGACAATGAACAATGGGAAATCTATTGGTTAGCTAGCAAGCTAGGGTTGTGACAGAGGCACCACAAGCTCACAATCATCTTAGCTCTCCAAATGGTTCGGAATATTAGTTGCAGATGGGAAATGGGCAGCATTATTTGCCTGAATCATAAGCTAGCATTACTGTGTCCGAGCGAAATAATTCTTCCACCCAACACATGTGGTTGTTAACAGGTAGCATGCCAGCCATGCAAAATTTGTCCGGGAGTTCAGATTCTGCGAGGAAGGTCAATATTTGATGTGGAGTGATTGGGATGTGCAAATGGAAACAAAAAAAATACTACGTATACTGCAGAGAGGTACCAATACCATGCATGTTTTTTTAGAGATACCACCTTTTTATCTATCCGTCAGTTAATCATCCAACAACCAATTATTTTTCTATTTTGACAAAGTGATCAGTTGAGTCTCACTGCCATTGATCACTGGTGTAGTAGTGATGTAAACGCTTTTATATTTCTTTACAGAGGGAGTAATTGACAACCTGAATTTTGTCCCGTGTGCATGCAGTGTGCTGTCACACGTCGACTTCCAACTGCTAATGGTATTCAAGCGGGGTCAGTGAACAGTCCCGGCATCTAAGATGTTTATAAGTTAGATAGAGATGGCCAATGAGCTGCAGCAAGGGACCTGAACTTGGAAGATGTCCTTAATCATAAACATTATACTACGTTGGAGCAAAAGAAAATTTCAGTTATTCCACTGAACACATGTGGTTGTTAACAGGTAGCATGCCAGCCAGACAGTCAGACATGAGAAATTTGGCCGGGTGTTTGGGGTTCTGCTAGAAGGGTTAGTAACCAATTTCAGTGATTGACATATACAGGTGGAGACAAAAGCAATATGTTTTATACCGTTACTAATCTGCAAGGACGCATCCTGCATGTGCTTGTCCTTTTTTTCACTGCATGTATAGCCTTGAAGTTAATACCTATTACCTCTGTATTAAAATCAAGAGGATATCAATTACATCAGTCTATGCATCTAGGGATGCACCAAAAGCTCGTATCTCATGAGTTATACAGAAACTATGACTGCTAGAAACATGGGATCACAAGTTGATCACTGGTCCATTGCAGGGTAGCGAGATATTTCCATCTTTTTAATAAAGAGAACATATATCAAGAGGATATCAATTACGCCGGTCTCAGCATCTAAGGCTGGACCAAAAGCTTGTACCTCGCATGTTAAATGAGCACTCCATAGCTCGACTAGTTAAGCATGTAGTTCACTTTTTTAATGAACATAGTCAATCACTGGTTTCAGCTTATCAAACTTAACGAGCTTAACAAAACAACTAACAAGTTTCATGAGTAACTTGTAAAGCTGGTTATACTCCAGAACAAAGATTTTTATCTTAAGTAATAGTATATCAATGCATCTTAACCCACCTATTCAATTTAATTGACCACACCTATCTCATTGGAGGTAGCACCTGACACACACCCTCTATGGTATCCCTTCATAAAAATCACACCCTACTCTCATCCCACATGTCGCAACTTCACAGCTGAAGTAAAATAAGGTAAGAGAAAGGTGTGGCTGCTCCCGGGTGTAGGTGCACCCGCATGAACAGTACATTCAGGAAATAAAAAAAATGACAAAAAAACTGATTTTTTTTTACATCAAACAGACCAAAAGTTTTAGCATCTTGCAAAGTTTTGTGAGCAAATAACATTCAAGGAGCCCTCACAAAAAAATCACTGCTCAAAAGTGCACAAAACTTTGAACATTGATTTTGTGATTTTTGCTGAGGGCTCCTCGAATTTTATTTGTGGACGGAAATTTGCAAGAAGCGAAAACTTTTGATCTCATTTGATGTCACAAAATTTCAGATTTTTGTCGATTTTGTTTTGTATTTTTTTTAAATTATTGTTCATGTGGGTGTAGGTGCACCCGGGAGTAGAAAATTGAGTCTCGGTAATGTAATGCATGTTAACGAGAGCTCGCGAGTTTAACAAGCTTCTCAAATGAACCGAGTTGGGAATGGTTTTCTGCTCGTTAAGTTTACCGAGCTTAATGAGTCCAGCCTTAACAAGCATGAGAATAATGCGCCAAGCAGCTCGTTAATCCGCCCCACCTACACAATGTCAAGAGCTAGTGGAGAAATCAATGATTTACACAGCTAAATTATTACAAATGCAATAAGATGACCTACGGAGGAACCGCGGTGAACATCAACATCAATCATCAACGATGGCAACCTAGGTGTAGAAGTGCATGCTCTAGCCAATGCAACCAAAAGACCGATATAATGGAAGAGACTAGGCAGCACATTATACGTCAACACCCCCCCTCACGTGTGTCTCCCTCAGGCCTAAACGTGGACCGAAAGTGGGCTGCAATTTAATTGCTTCAGCCGGGTCTTGAACTCAAGACCTCTTGGCTCCGATACCATGTAGAAGTGCATGCTCTAGTCAATGCAACCCAAAGACCGATCTAATGGAAGAGACTAGGTAGCACATTACACGTCAACACTAGGGTAACAGGATGAGTGCTCCAACAACAATGTCTTTTGGCAAGGGGGGATGTGTGAACACCATCGTCACTGGAACCACCACCAAGGCTGGATCATGGGTTTCACCCCGAAGAGAAGTTCGAGGAAGCAGATGTTAGTTGTCGCTGATTTAATACAAAGAACAACTAAATCAGCGACAACTAGTATGAAACGGAGTGAGTACATAACAAGCAGGTACTTTTCAGTGTGCTGTCAGACATCCACCTCCAACTGCTAATGGTATTCAAGCGAGGGTTAGTGAACAGTCCCAGCATTTAAGAACTTTGTAAGTTAGAGATGGCCATGATGCCAGATTCTCTACTTGAAGATAAAGATGGCTCCATCACCACAGCTGGCCGGTACTCCACTTGTCAGTTTGCAAATGCAAACAGTGCAAAACAATCCATCCGTTCAACAATTAACGGCGACGCCGACCCCGCACCAAACATGCAATGCATGGATCCATAATCCGATAGTTTTCAGCAGGCGGCGTTGCTCGTTGGGTTCTTGAAATTTTCCACGGGAGCGGACAGAAGCGGCGACGACCGACGACGACGACGGGCCCGGTTGGCATGGCGCGAAAAGGGCCGGATCTTGTCAAAAATAGAATGATCCTCGGGTGACTGGTGGATAGTGAGTGAGTGCGGCAGTGACGTCGCGCGCAGCAGCTAGAAAGGCTCCTCCATCGTCTACTACTTGGCATGTATACGATGGATGATGCTGGCTACTTGGTAGGTTAACTATTCTGCATTCAGAATTTCAGGTATCTGTCAGTCGGACGATTCGCGTGGAAATAACCAAGCCTGAAACACATGCGTGTTCAACATTTCAGTCTCGAAGATCCAGAAACCTCTCGCAGCAGCACTGTAGGCCTGTTTGTATCTGGTGTTCCTAGTCCGGTACGTATTTGGATTTTCGTATGGTACCAGTGGCTTCGTCCTCTCATCCGATGCCAGTCAGCAGCTTCCGACTGAATTTTCCGTGCGTGCGAGAGCTACGGCGTCGTCGGCGAGCTCCCTTTTCCGACGGAGCGCGGAAGGCGGCGAGCGACGTCCCGCGATCCTGTCTGCGCCGTATGGGTCCAACGTCCAAGGATGGATCTCTCGCCATTCACGCCGGCAAACTGCAGCTATCTACGAATGGAAGAAGTGGCTAGTGTGCGTGGCACTACCGGTGAGCGTGCATGCGTGGGTTCGGCACACGTCTGTTTCAGGACTGGGGAGCGTGGCGCTCCACCCCGATCCACTAGTGAGGTCGCCAAATTGCCGCCGCTTTTGGAAGCAACTGAGGAATTCAAACCGGGTCGCTGGGCTGGATTGGCGCCCCTGATCTTTCAGTCGTCCGTGAGAGGCCCATACTTTGTGCTAAGTGTTCCCGCAGAAGAAGAAAAAAGAGGAAAATAAGTTGTCTGGTAATGATACACTGTGTGGTAATTCATCACCCGATAAAGAGAGGATTATGAGACAAAACAAGTTGTCTGGTAATTCGCACGACATACAACAATGACCATCAGCATCAACTATCCTCTTGGCAACATGAGGAATATGAGAAAATTTTTCCAAATGCAATGCTTTCAAGAAGGAAATGACACTCAAGCGTCATCATCGTCAAATCCAACCTCCGGAGGGCGGATCGTGGGTTTTCACCATCAAGTTCATGTCCGAGCAAACTCTAAGCAATGCCACCAACATGGTAATGGCGTAAAAATGCCGTCATTGCCAGGTAAGCCCAAGTAGGGGTAATGGCGTAAAAATGACATGAATGATAGCATGATATTAGGATTGGCCCTCCCACGGTTTAGGCGTCTTACAGACTTTTGATGATCACTTGTATTTCGCTTTTCTTTTTTTACTTTCCGTGTTTGGACTTGGTTGGCTGTGTGTATCTTAGTTATGTAGAGGCCGGGTGTAATGCTTAAACCTTTTAAGTAATAAAACGTCATTTAACAAAAAAGTAGGGTCAGACCTAGGTTTCACCCCGGAGCCCGAGACTGGGTGCTCGAGAAGCACCACCATGTCAGGGTCATCCTATGTTGTCTCCTCCACTTCCTCAATCCCAACAACAGCAACACTAGCCTGCCTTTGCACACATGATGAAATCAGACGATGGAGGATTTTCACTAGCACCATGAAAATCTCGAGTTTGGGACGCCTCGGCGATACTGCACCATCCTCACAAGTGGCAGATGAAAATAGGATTAGAACAAGCATATCAACACTTGAAGGACATTCTCATGAGTTTACAACGTCGATCCTTATATAAATAGGGCCGGAAATGAATCAAGCTCGAGCGAACTAGACTAAGCTTTACCTCAAATGATACTAAAATTTGGTTTGATTTGCTTCAAAAACTGCTTATGGGCTTGTAATAATCTGAGTCCATCTATCGAAGATGATGTTTTCAACTAGATGGACCATGACAACAACTATTTAGCATCCATGCAAAAAAAAGGATAATGATATCTGGGGATGTTCGCCGGGAGCAAAATCTTGGTGAACGCCCCCAAAACCACTAGATCTTGATGTGACAATTGGCAGTTTTTGACTTTTTTACTCATAAAATTAAATAGTTATCATGGCATTTTCTAAAATTGCCAACCCCACCATCCACCTATACACTAAAACCCCCCCCCCCCCACCCCCCTTCGCGATTGCCGTCCCAAAAAGTTAGCATAGAGGCTGACCACATACCATACCTATGCCCCGACTCATAAACCATTCGTACTTGGTTAGATTATTTGTTATTCGAGCCAATAAACGAGTTTTTCAGTTCAATCTGCAAATTCCAGTTGACAGAAAAAACATCACCGTCCTAGTTTCAACAAGGAAAAATAATAAAGTAGGCCCAAGGAAATAAAGGTACGATAAAACAACCCGACTAACCGGGCCAGGAAACGGCGAGCTCCGAAACCAGGCCTGTTTTCCGAAGACTACTCGTTTGTGGGGCTGGCTTTTCTGTCTGTTCAGAAAAATCACTGAGCCCTAAAACAAATCCATGAGGTCCTGACGAAAGAGAGCTCTATTCGCCGCCCGCGGGCATCAAATAGTGGAGGCTTCGCTGAAGCCTGGCAGGAATGGGCCGCCCACTCTGCCCGCGAGTGATTATTTTATTTTGTTTTTCTTCATTTTTTAACTGGTTTGCTGTAGCAATGGCTTTTACAGTAGCGATTCATACAGTACCATCCGGTTTACAAGATCCGACTGGTCTTTTTGTTCGGTTTTTATTAAGAGGAATTTAAAATACCCATTGAACAATTTGTAATGTATGCTGAACATTTTCTTAATATATGATGAACATTTTAATAATGGATACTGACTTGTTTTGTAATAAACATACACATTTTCTAAATACAGTGAACTTTTTGTAATATATGGTGACGAAATCTTAAATACACATTCAACCCTTTTTATACCATGAACATTTTTAAAGATATAATTAACATTTTTCTAATGTGTGGTGAACTTTTTCATAACATACGGTGAATATTTTTTAATGTGTGGTGAACTTTTTATATAACTAGATATGCCCCCCGTGTTGCTGCTGAAATTTATTACAATATATTTCAATTAGATTTGATTGTGTGAAATATAAATATTTAGATTAATAACACGTGAAGAAAAAGACATACGACTTAAAATATTTGATTATGTTTTTGTTGCAAAATATATATTGAATATAGGTAGAATAGTAGAATGAAAAATATTTTTCCATGCATGGTTGTATGTGGTGATGGGTCTTTTTTCACGCATGATATAAAAAAATGATTCAGTTCAAATGTATGGGCCGATTCAGTTCATGGGAGGCCACTGCCTCTTTTTTTACTTCATGTTTTTTGTATTTCTGTTTTTCCTTTCAATTTTTTCTTTCATTTATACTTACAAATCTTCTAAATAAATATATTACAATAAACATTTGACATAAACATTTCAAAATAGAATGTTAACCAAGCATTGAAAACATGATAAATGTACAAAGAGAAAATGTTTCACATGTATACTAAAAATATATACAAAATCCATAATGTGTGTGAAAAAATGATCATGTTGTAAAATAAATTAATCCAAACATTATAAAAAATGTTATGCAAGTATTTAAAAAAAATTATAATCAAGCATTCATCAAATGTTAAATGTATATAAAAAATGATGACCTGGTACTAAAAGAAGAAAAAAAATTCAAACTTGTATTTCAAAATGTTAATAAAGACTTTAAAATGTTAAATGTTTATTAAAAATGCTGAAAATGTATTAGTAAAACGTTAAAATTGTATATGAAAAATGTTAATCAAGTTTTCGAATTTTTAAAAAATGTGTATAGAGAAAAATGTTGACCATGTATGAAAAAAATGATAATCTAGTACTTGAAAATTCTTAATAAAGAATTTAAAAAATGTTAGATGTGTATAGAGAAAATGTTGACCATCTATTGAAAATGTTAAACTTATATTTGGAAAATATTAATCATGGATTTTTTGAAAAATGTGTATAAAATATGTTGACCATGTTTTCAAGCAATGTTAATTTGGCGTTTGGAAAATGTTAATCAAGAATTTTAAAAATTGTAAAATATATATACAAAAATATTGACCATGTATTCAATAAATGTTAATCTTGTATTCGAAAAATATTAAACATGTATTAGGAAATATATTAAATATATTTCAATAATGTATATAGAAAACCAACGAAAACCTGAGAGAAAACAAAAGGAATCCAATGAAAAAGAGAAGAAGAAAACCCATAGAAAATGAAAAAAAAAATATCATAAAAAAGCTAGTGAACAACAAAGTAAAACCAAGAAAATCAAAGGAAAAAAATAATTAAAGCAAGAAAACCAGTGGAAACACGACTCATTTTCTTTTTTTAGCATCAGTACAGACACAAGCGCTCATATACACGCGCATACACTCACCCCTATGAACGCATACACGCACACCCTGCCCCTATGAGCACATCCGAGAGACTGAGCCGACATATCATCTTGAGATTTACGAAGTCACCGTAGGCGTCTCGTCGTCGACGGGAACGTCTCCTCCCACTGAAAGCGCATCGCCGAAAATCCTGAAATAAATCCAGGAATAATGCGAGCACCAGGATTTGAACCCTGATGGGTTGAGGATACCACTGTCCACCTAACCATCTCAACCACAGATTGATTCGCACGGCTCTTTAACAAGTTCGTGACCCACTAATTCAACAAGAACCGGATGGTGGCCCAATGGCGAGCAACGCAAATCTCAACCAAGAGGTGGATTCCTTGCGTTACCCTTTTCTCTAGTGTATTTCTTTTATCCCGAATGGGCTGGCCCGTAGCTGTGCACGCTTCAAACGAGACCGAAGAAAGACTCGCTACAGGCAAGATATAGCCTATGCGCGCGATGCAACAGCCAGACGTGAAACTCCCGCAATTACTGGGTCGACCCGATGAGTGGTTTCGACCGTTTTTCGTCGGGATAGAGTCGACTACTGCATAATAGGCTGGGGTGGTTTTAAGCTGGACTAATGCGGTGAATTTTATAAAATATATAAATAATTCAAAATACTCACAAATTAAGAAAAATCTTTGTGAATTTCAACATTTTTGTAATATAAAGAATGTTCATGGAATTTTGAATTGTATAAAACTTTAAGAATTTTGAATTTTTTTCATGAATCTAAAATTTTTTCTTAGATTCATAAAATATTCATGTATTTAATAAATGTTTCATGCTTTTTTAAAAGAAAAATAAAAACACATAAAATGGAAAAAAGAAGTAAAAATGACCCCTTTCCATTGCACTTGGCCGACTAAATAGTGCACGAGCGCGGGGGAGGGTGGTGTTGATGCACATTTGGTTGACAATTATTTTATTAATGTGCTACATGGAGTTGGAATCAGCAGCCCTAAAGTAGTGCTTGTAGTATGTTTACCAGCATTGTGCTCACATGGGCTGGCTCGTGAAGCTATGGTCTCCCCTATTTTTTTAATAAATTATATCTGTTTAGCTCCTCCATATTTCTATTAAAAAAACTCCCTTGCGCATTTGTGTCCTTTTGGCAATGGCGGTTGTCGATGAAAGCAAAACCATGTGGAATTATCGTCTTCGGGCTCCACTCCCATCCAACTATGTTCTTATAAATCGATAATAGGGGAGCTAGTCATGTCTTAGTTTCCATCATTTCATTGTGTCAGTCATCATGGACTTCTCCCTCAACGACCCGGTGATGAACCGACTGTTCGACAACCTTCCGTGTGAGGGGTGTGTTCCCGGCAGTAGCCAAATTATTTACATGGTTTGCAAGTAATGAATGAAGAAAATTGGAAATGAATATAGAAAGTGAAAGCAATGTCTATTCTAAAGATAAAAGAAAATAAAGAGGAAGGACAAAACTCATACAGCGTTCACTTTCCACTACCATAAGCGTTCCTTTTGCCTTTTTGAGCTGAAGCATAGGCATATTTGTGAATGGTGGATCCTATATGCCCCCGCGGGCGGCAAATAGTGTTCACTTCGCCCGCAGCCCCTGTAGGTGCGAAAGTTGGGGTTTGCCTCTCTTTTTTCTTTGTTTGGTTACTTGTTTTGGTTTCCTATTATTGTTTTCTTTCTATTTTTCAGATTCTCTATTTTTCTTTTTTCTGAATGCACATTTTCTTTTTCATAGTTTTCTAATATACAGTGAATGTATTCAAATACACACTGAATTATTGGTATATAGTGAATATTTACAAAATACCAGCTTCTAATTATTTAATGTATGTTGAACATTTTTGTAATATACATTGAACATTTTTAATATGCGATAGAATTTTTAAATTATACAATAATTTTTAATACACAATGAATTTTTTAATGTGCAGTGTTTGCAGTGATTCTTGTAAAACACATGATAATAATTTTCGAAATTATTATTTTTATGTATTTAATATGTTTTTAATTGTCGAGCTCCTAATAAAGAACAGCCGTTTTTTTGGTAAAAACCAACGTAGAGATCGAAAAATAGAGGATAAAAAACAGCTCGCTGGCAGTGGACTGGCCCATTTGCCCCTGCTTTAGGCGGAGCTTCCTCTATTTGATGTGCACGGGTGTCCAATAGGAGATCCCGGCCGCTCGATAGGCCGGCCACGCACGCTCGCTGCCCAGACCTTTATTCATCGGCAACGTTGGCTCAAAGGCGGTAGAGGAGAATCTTCAGGCATCATGCCACAGGAGTCATGCTAGTCCGAGCGGGGGCATCAGTTTGCTATCATGATATGCGGTGCCTGAAGACACGGCCGGAGACCTAAAGTAGTGCTAACTCTGAATTTTGCACAGTAGAACACTGTAGTTACTATTGTCCTAGGGACACACATTGCAGTCTGAGGCCTGGACTATAGCAGCACTATCAAGCAGATCGAAATCTTGCAGGAGGGGTGTTGAATTTTTTCCCATGCTGGTGCCATGGACCAACCATACACACTGATACCATATCACAGATGTGGTATTGATCAAGGACTTGTGAGGCAGCAGCATTCCAGAGAGAACTCTTACTGATTAGATCTACACACGGCCGATTCGGTGTTAATCAAGGATTGGATGCGTGGTCTCTACTAGATTCCTCGGCGGGCAGACCATTTAGTACGTGATCGTCGTTTTCAACCGCATGTCAAATCCAGTGGAGACGCCAGTGCAAAAAAAGGGATTGGCTTCACCCGCAGCCCCCGTTGGTGGGCCGGCCCAGTTAGTGGCAGCATAGGCTGTGTGTCGCTCACTATTGTTTTTTGCTTTATTTTGTTCATTCAGTGAAAGTTAGGTTTTCCTCCTTTTTTTTTCCTTTGTGTGGTTATTTGTTCCAGTTTCCTTTTCTTCTCTTGTTCAGATTCGTTTCGTTTCATTTTTTCATCTTTTTACTTTTGCACATTTTTATTATTTTATAGTTTTGTAATATACAGTGAATAAATACACACTGAACTCTTTTAGTATATAGTGAATATCTCTAAAATACAAACTACTCATTTTTAATTTACGTTGAACATTTTTTGTAATATACATTGGACATTTTTAATATATAATGAAAATTCAAATTATACAATAATTTTGAATACATAATGATTTTTTTAATATATAGTGTCTGTAGTGATTCTTTTAAAGCACGTGATAATATTTTTCGAAATGATATTTTCTAATTATTTAATATGTCTTTAATTAACGAGCTCCTAATAAGGAACAACTGGTTTTTTGCTTTTTCCCCATGGTGGTGCCATGGATCAACCGTACACACCGATACCATATCACAGATGTGGTGTTGATCAAGGACTTGTGAGGCAGCAGCATTCCAGAGAGAACTCTTACTGATTAGATCTACCCACCGCCGATTCGGTGTTGATCAAGGATTGGATGCGTGGTCTCTACTAGGTTCCTCGGCGGGCAGACCATTTAGTACGTGATCGTCGTTTTCAACCGCATGTCAAATCCAGTGGAGACGCCAGTGAAAAAAAAGGGATTGGCTTCACCCGCAACCCCAGTTGGCGGGCCGGCCCAGTTAGTGGCAGCATAGGCTGCGTGTCGCTCACTATTGTTTTTTGCTTTTTTCTATTGCTTTTTTTTGTTCATTCAGTGAAAGTTGGGTTTTCCTCCTTTTTTTTCCTTTGTGTGGTTATTTGTTCCAGTTTCCTTTTCTTCTCTTTTTCAGATTCGTTTCGTCTCACTTTTTCATCTTTTTACTTTTGCACATTGTTATTGTTTTATAGTTTTGTAATATACAGTGAATAAATACACACTGAACTTTTTTAGTATATAGTGAATATCTCTAAAATACAAACTACTCATTTTTAATATACGTTGAACATTTTTGTAATATACATTGGACATTTTTAATATATAATGAAAATTTAAATTATACAATAATGTTGAATACATAATAATTTTTTAATATACAGTGTCTGTAGTGATTCTTTTAAAGCACGTGATAATATTTTCTGAAATGATATTTTCTAATTATTTAATATGTCTTTAATTATCGAGCTCCTAATAAGGAACAACTGGTTTTTTTGGTGAAAAACCAACGTAGTAGAGACCAAAGAGAAAAGGATAAAAACCGCTCGCCGGCAGTGGGCTGGCCCATTTGCCCCTGCTTCAGGCGGAGCTTCCTCTATTTGATGCGCACGCGCGTCCATCCATCTCGGCCCCTGGCTAGGCCGGACCATGCATGCTCGCTGCCCATAACTTTATTCATCGGCAACATTGGCTCAATGGCGGTAGAGGAGAATCTTCAGGCCTCGTGCCGCACGAGTCGTGCTAGTCGGAGCGGGGGCATCAGTTTGCTGTCGTGATATGCGGACCCGGCCAGAGACCTGAAGCAGTGTTACTGCTTACTTTGAATTCTACACAGTAGAGCACTGCAGTTACTGTTGTCTGAGGGACACGCATTGCAATATGAGGCCTGGACTATAGCAGATTCACACTATCAAGCATATTGGAATCTTGCGGGAGGGGTGTTGAATTTTTTCCCATGCCGGTGCCATGGATCAACCGTACACGCCGATACCATATCACAGATGTGGTGTTGATCAAGGACTTGTGAGACTCCAGAGAGAACTCCTACTGATTAGATCTACCCACCGCCAATTCGGTGTTAATCAAGGATTGGATGTGTGATCTCTACTAGATTCCTCGATGGGCAGACCATTTGGTAAGTGATCGTCATTTTCAACCGCATGTCAAATCCAGCGGAGACGCCAGTGCAAAAAAGGGATTGGCTTCACCTGCAACCCCTGTTGGTGGGCCGGCCCAGTTAGTGGCAGCATAGGCTGTGTGTCGCTCACTATTTTTTTCTTTTTTCTATTCCTTTTTTGTTCATTCAATGAAAGTTGGGCTTTCCTCCTTTTTTCCTTTGTGTGGTTATTTGTTCCGGTTTCCTTTTTTTTTCTCTTTTTCAGATTCGTTTTCTCTCATTTTTTTCATTTTTTTACTTTTGCACATTTTTACTTTTTATAGTTTTGTAATATACAGTGAATAAATACACACTGAACTTTTTTTAGTATATAGTGAATATTTCTAAAATACAAACTACTCATTTTTAATACACGTTGAAAATTTTCGTAATATACATTGGACATTTTTAATATACAATGAAAATTTAAATTATACAATAATGTTGAATACATAATGATTTTTTAATATACAGTGTATGTAGTGATTCTTTTAAAGCACGTGATAATATTTTTCGAAATGATATTTTCTAATTATTTAATATGTCTTTAATTATCGACCTCCTAATAAGGAACAGCTGGTTTTTTGGTGAAAAACCAATGTAGAGACCAAAGAGAAAAGGATAAAAACAGCTCGCCAGCAGTGGGCTGGCCCATTTGCCCCTGTTTCAGGCGGAGCTTCCTCTATTTGATGCGCACGGGCGTCCATCCATCTCGGCCCCTGGCTAGGCCGGACCATGCACGCTCGCTGCCGAGACCTTTATTCATCGGCAACATTGGCTCAATGGCGGTAGAGGAGAATCTTCAGGCCTCGTGCCGCACGAGTTGTACTAGTCGGAGCGGGGGCATCAGTTTGCTGCCATGATATGCGGACCCGGCCAGAGACCTGAAGCAGTGGTACTGCTTACTTTGAATTCTACACAGTAGAGAGCACTGCAGTTACTGTTGTCCAAGGGCACCAAATTCTTACGGGACACACACTGCAGTCTGAAGCCTGTGCCACAGCGCAGATTGACAATATCAGGCAAATTGGAATCTTGCAGGCCGGCGCCAATCACAGATGCGGTGTTGATCAAGGACTTGTGAGGCAGCAGCGTTTGAATGAGAACTCCTACTGATAAGATCTAGATATCACCCGGTGTTGATCAAGGATTGGATGCGCGGTCTCTACCAGATTCCTGGGCGGGCAGACCATTTGGTACGTGATCGTCGTTTTCAACCGCACGTCAAATCCAGCGGAGACGCCAGTGCAGAATTGCACGGATGAGTACCATCCTTGTCGCTTCACCAGCAACACCTCGCCGCTGGCAAACCTGCCTGAGCTGGAAAAAGGCTGCTCGCCTGCCCGGCCTCTGGACTCGAGCGAACTGTCTCTGGACGTAGAGGACCAGACCAGACCCCTCTCGTGATCCATATAGGCCAGGTGCCTGCGTGCCACCACCTGCAGCGCAGTGTACACCAGAGGCGTTCACAGGCAACACGCTGAGCACAGTGTTAGTATCTGCTAATGCTACTACTACTCTACACTGTCGTGTGGTGCACTGCTGCTTGACGTCGGGATTCAGAAGAGACCAAGAAGCAGAAAATGTCTAGACTCTACAGATCAGATTAGCCTCTCTCTCGTGGACCGCTCGTGATAATCAAGGGTCATGCAGATGCATATCATCTCATCTCAGGAGTCATGGATAGCGGCCAGGCCAGGAGCATTGTGAGCTGAGCTGGCCCGCCCCCATCACATGGATCATGGTGGATGGACGTAATATTCCCTACCCTGCCGCCCTGCGTCGCTCTCGTCCTTCGAGACACAGCCGCATGCGGCAGCGGCAGCGGCATCGTTTGTTTGTTCGATCGTTCGGTCGGTTCGGTTCGCCTCCACTCCAAGAGATATTCCTGTCTTGCTCGAACCGATCAGTGATCACGAGAGCATAGTAGGCACATCAGGCTCGCGTGTGCTCCAGAGCGCAATGGCGCCGCCCTTGTTCTCTTCCCTTCTGACAAGCTCGTGCCGCGTCCGCGTCGTCGTGGGGTTAGGGTAGACGACAGGTGTGCGGTGTGACGCGTGAAGATGGAGCCAGGGTAGCGTGAGTGTCCAGTGGCGCTCCAATCCCTTCCCATGTCTTCTCGTTGGCTACCCTCCATGATTGTTGGAGCCATCCTTGTTTTGTTGGTACGTAGAGATGATCACGCATGGCATCATGCATTGGATTCCCGCGGCTCTTTCCTGGCTGTTGCCACAAGCATTTTGTAACCAAGCTGCATATAGCAAATATAATTGGCAACTGTAGAGGGCAAAGTTTCTTCAGCTGTTAGTCCACTGCTACAGTTGCAGGCTCGCGCGCAGGTCGCGGCTAGCAGCTTGGAGAAAGTACCCGATCAACACTCGAAGGTATGCATGTGTTGATGAGGAGATCAACTGTTTGCTGACACTAACAAGACTCTATCAGGATTCAGGAGTAGTATTGGATCGGACAGAGAAGTGCGGCAAGGGAATCAACGGTCGGTCACATGTCTGTGCGCTGTTCCGGCATGCACATTCATGTATATCGGCTAGATTGCGAAGCTGTTATACAGTATTCTGTACCTGGTACTTCACTTGTGTAGGTTGAATATGTAAGGAAATCTCCGACGCCGACCCGCAAATTTCCTCCCGCATCTGTCTATGAATACGGAGGATCAGTCTGTGAACACGGATGCGGGAGACGGCCATCCAACGTTGTCAGCATACATCCGGCCTTTCTAATTTTTTCTTTTGAAAGTCCGCACGTTCAAATAGCCGCATACATAAAGTACAGAAGTTTAAATAGCCACATACATAGAGTACATACGTTCAAATAGCCACATACATAGACTACAAATGTTCAAAATAGCCGCATGCAACAATAGTTCAAATTTTAAAAAGTTCAAATATTACATTCCAACATTGTTGTCCCCTTTAATTGCCCATAGATGCTCGATCTGATCTTCCTTCGGTTGCTCGTGAGTTACTCAATGTAGAATTTGTTGATGCATTTAAATAAACTCTTCAAATGTGGCCGGATTCTGGCCTGGAAATTCGATAGTATCACCCATGTTCTCAAATTCTAGAGCTGATGCGGCATCCTCACCCTCATTCTTGACGATCATGTTCTGCATGATCACACAACATGTTATCACCTCCCACAAGGTCTATGGATCCCATTGTTTAGTAGGTCCACAAACAACTGCAAAACAGGCATGCAGAACTCCAAATGCCCCCGCGGCATTCTTTCTAGCCGCTTATTGTCTTTGGGCAAAGTGAGACTTTTTCTGTCCAACTGAGTTAAATATGGTGTTGACAAAGGTAGCCCATGGAGGATAGTAGCTCATGTTGTACTCATGTCTATTGACATTATAGTGGCAAGGAGGATCTTTTCCTTCAGTCAACCTCGCAAATAGTGGTTATCGCTGCAGCACATTGATATTATTATGAGATCCGGGCATGCCAAAGAAAGCGTGTCAAATCCAAAGATCATGTGATGCAACTGCTTCAAGAATGATTGGGGGCTCCTTCACATGACCCTGACAGTTCTTCCATTTCCAATGCATGTAGTCAAGAGATCCAAGCAAAACTGACCACCCTCTTGCTTTTGAGATTGCAAACAGCCTCTCGGTGTCTGCCACACTTGATTCTCTCAGAAACTGAGATCCAAACACCTCGACCACGACAGTTGCAAACCTGACCATAACACCTCCGCATGGACTCTCAAACACCCATAGGTACTCGTCCCACGAATCAGCGACCATGCTATATGCAAGCATCCGGAGTGCGGTCGTGCACGTATGGTAACCAGAGAACCCAATCGTTCCCACGACGTCCTTCTTCAAGATGAAGTAGTCATCATAGGATTAGACGCCATGGTACAAATGATCAAAGACAGTCTTGCACATCCAAAAATGCCGGTGAAAATGGTCAATGATGAGTGCATTAGGGACAAAGTATGTCAAATGGCCGCATGCCCTATTGCGGTTGAGCACTCGATGACCCTTGACCTATCCCTTGAAATTGAGAACATTCTCCTCCGCACGCTCTTCAAGGACCGCCTGCGTCATCACCATCTCATCCATGTAGTCCTCGTCAGATGAGCCGTCGGAGGACTCAACATAGTGCTAGTATATGTACTCCAAATCGGAATCCATTGCTTGAAAGAAGAAGGTACACCTTTTTTAGCTTCGGCAATTCATCGAACAGTTGAAGGCTATGATGAGTATAGCAGTAGCGGATGGTACCTCGCGAAGTGGTCGGAGGAGAGGGGTTGAACAGCAACGGAGGAGAAGTGGGGTGGAGCCCGGCTGGAACACTGGAGGTGATCGAGACGAAGAGTTCCGGCAGGGGTGTGGCATGTCGACCGGGGTGATGGAGCGACGACGAAGGCAAGAGAGAAAGAAGGAAGGAGCGAAAATGTGGAGGATGGAAGCGCGGGGTCCGAGAAGGGTTTTGGGTGGGCCGGGGGTGTCGGAGTTCTACGTGGCTATTGCCCCGACTCCCGCAAATCCCCCCGCGTTTGCCTCGGGTTTGCTGAAAAAGGTACGTCCAGACCGCTCGGCGGGTCAATACATGCCCGCGTTGGATGGAAAATCATGTCTGGACGTATGCGAGCGGTTTGAAGGTCGGTGTCGGAGATGCCCTAACTGTTGGGGAATGTAGCATGCAATTTCAAAAAAATTCCTACGATCACACAAGATCTATCTAGGAGATGCATAGCAACGAGAGGGGGAGAGTGTGTCCACGTACCCTCGTAGACCGAAAGCGGAAGCGTTAGGTTAACGCGGTTGATGTAGTCGAATGTCTTCACTATCCAACCGATCTTAGTACCGAACGTATGACACCTCCGTGTTCAGCACACGTTTAGCTCGATGACGTCCCTCGAACTCTTGATCCAGCAGAGGTTCGAGGGAGAGTTCCGTCAACACGATGGTGTGGTGACGGTGATGGTGATGTGATCCGCGCAGGGCTTCACCTAAGCACTACGACGCTATGACCGGAGGAGTAAACTATGGAGAGGGGCACCACGCACGGCTAAGAGAACTATTGGTGTTCCTTTGGGGTGCCCCCTGAGGGAGTCCTGGATTAGGGGGTCCTCGGACAGCCAGACTATATACTTTGGCCGGACTGTTGGACTATGAAGATACAAGATTGAAGGCTTCGCCCCGTGTCTGGGTGGGACTCTCCTTTGCGTGGAAGACAAGCTTGGCGATTCGGATATGTAGATCTCCTTCTTTGTAACCGACTCTGTGTAACCCTGGCCCCCTCCGGTGTCTATATAAACCGGAGGGTTTAGTCCGTAGGACAACAACAATCATAATCATAGGCTAGCTTCTAGGGTTTAGCCTCTACGATCTCGTGGTAGATCAACTCTTGTAATACTCATATCATCAAGATCAACCAAGCAGGAAGTAGGGTATTACCTCCATCTAGAGGGCCCGAACCTGGGTAAACATTGTGTCCCCCGCCTCCTGTTACCATCAGCTTAGACGCACAGTTCGGGACCCCCTACCCGAGATCTGCCGGTTTTGACACCGACATTGGTGCTTTCATTGAGAGTTCCACTGTGCCGTCATGATAAAGGCTTGATGGCTCATTCGATCATCGGCAACGACGCGATCCAGGGTGATGTTTTTCTCCCCAGACAGATCTTTGTATTCGGCGGCTTCGTACTGCGGGCCAACTTGCTTGGCCATCTGGAGCAGATCAAGAGCTACGCCCCTGGCCATCAGGTCAGGTTTGGAAGCTTGAACTATACTGCCGACATCCGCGAAGACTTGATTTTCGACGGATTCGAGCCCATGTCAGGTGCGCCGCACAGTCACGACGAGCATGACTTAGCCCTGCCGTCGGACAGTGTTCGAGAGATCACACCTGTGGCTACTCCGGCCCTCAATCCGGAACAGATCGTGTCGTCCGAGGACGGGTGGATGGACCCCGCCACAGAGGCCGCACACTCAGCGGCGATAGAGCCGAATACCGACTTCACCTCCTATGAGACCTGTGTCATCGGACCCTTGGATTCGTCCCCGGCCATAGGCTCCAAACCGCTTGTGTCCGTGCCTATCGAATCTGATTGGGCACCAATCACGGAGTTTACCTCCACGGATATCTTTCAGCACTCGCCCTTGGGCGATGTGCTAAATTCATTGAGGTCTCTCTCCTTGTCAGAAGACCCTTGGCCAAACTATGTCCGGCTTGAGTGGGAAGCGGACGACGAAGAAATTCATTCCCCACCCACCACCCACTTAATAGCCACTGTCGACGACTTAACCGACATGCTTGATTTCGGCTCTGAAGACATCGACGGTATGGACGACGATGCAGGAGAAGAACTGGAACCACCACCCACAGGGCGCTGGACAGCCACCTCATCATATGACATATATATGGTGGACACCCCCAAAGAAAGCGATGGCAATAAGGCAACGGAGGATAATCCCCTCGAGAAGAAATCTAAGCACCGGCGTCATCGGCGCCGCTCTAAGCCCCGCCATAGCAAATGCAGCGATACCGGCACAAGAGACAGTAATGCTACGGATAGTGCCAAAGATGAAGACAATCCCCTCCAGTCAGGCTTCGAGCGGGAGGATGGGCAAGATGGCCCTAAGGAACAGGCGACAGACGGGGAATCAAAGGATGACAATTACATGCCCCTCTCTGAAGACGAGGTGAGCCTCGGTGACGAAGAATTTATCGTGCCCGAGGATCCCGTCGAGCAGGAGTGCTTCAAGCGCCGGCTTATAGCCATAGCAAAAAGCCTGAAGAAAAAGCAGCAGCAGCTTCAAGCTGATCAAGATCCGCTAGCGGATAGATGGACCGAGGTCCTGGCAGCCGAGGAATACAAACTCGAGCGCCCAACCAAAAGTTACCCAAAGCGCAGGTTGCTATCCCAGCTCGAGGAGGAAGCATTAAAACCTACACTACCAGCGTATGATGCGGCTGACCGGCCACCTCGTGGCCGAGACAAAGCGGCATATCAGCCCGAAGTCCAGCCCGCACCCCGTCGCCAGTCAAACAAAAACACCAAGGCCCGGGGCTACACGCAGGACCTGCGAGATGTATTGGGAAACAAAGCATGACATACAAGATCGATCTACGGATCACGGGGGCGTGCCCCAACGCATGACGACGACCGTCACGCCGGATATACTAAAAGCAAATCCGGCCGGGCCGAATAAAACAGACAAGACTCGTATGAACTGCATCGTGATATAGCCCGGCACAGAGGCGCCGCACACCCCCTATGCTTCACCGATGAACTAATGGATCACGAATTCCCAGAAGGGTTTAAACCCGTGAACATTGAATCATATGATGGTACAACAGACCCCGCGGTATGGGTTGAAGATTTCCTCCTCCACATCTACATGGCCTGCGGTGACGATCTACATGCCATCAAGTACCTCCCACTAAAACTCAAAGGGCCGGCTCGGCATTGGCTGAATAGCTTGCCGGCAAACTCCATTGGCAGTTGGGAGAACTTGGAAGACGCATTCCTTGACAACTTCCAGGGCACTTATGTGCAACCACCGGATGCTGATGACTTGAGTCACATAACCCAATAGCCCGGGGAGTCAGCCAGGAAATTCTGGACTTGGTTCCTAACTAAAAAGAACCAAATTGTCATCTGTCCAGATGTCGAGGCCTTAGCGGCATTTAAGCATAACATCCGCGATGAGTGGCTCGCCCGACACCTCGGCCAAGAGAAGCCAAAGTCCGTGGCAGCGCTCACGACACTCATGACCCGCTTTTGTGCGGGCGAGGACAGCTGGCTGGCTCGCGGCAACAACACATCAAGAAATCCTGGCAATTCAGATGCCAAAGACAGCAACGGCAAGCCACGTCGCAACAGACACAAGCGCCGCAACAACAGCGACAACGCCGAAGACACGACAGTCAATGCCGGATTTAATGGCTCTAAATCCGGTCAGCGGAAAAAGCCGTTCAAAAGAAGCAATCCGGGCCCGTCCATGTTAGGACCCCGATCCTAAGTCACACCGATCTAGCATGTAACACTTCATATCACTTTGCGGCCTCACGCACGGTATTCCCATGGGTGCCACCTTACCTGGCCTGGGACTGTTTGCGCTTTTTGGCTCACGTATATGATAATGTCGCTAGCATCCATATGACAGAGAACCCGGGCCGACATGGCTAGTCGTGAACCCAAAGCGGCACCAACCTATGGGGACAGGCATACGTGAATCACATTGAGCATGTCGGTCAGCAGCGTGTGAATCTGGGCTGTAGCACTGGGCTAACAGGACTCCGGGAACCCGGGCTGTAGCAGGCTAGACAGGACTCCGGATGTAACGCCCTCAATGCGGCTATATCTCCCACGTGTCGAAGCATGACTTAGAGGCATAACCGCATTGAAAGCAATGTCGCAAGTGGGGTAATCTTCACACAACCCATGTAATACAATAGGGGAAAAGATACATAGTTGGCTTACAATCGCCACTTCACACAATACATGAATAAAGCATTACATCATCCAGATACAATCAGGGTCTGACTACGGAACCAAAATAAAAGAAGACTACCCCAAATGCTACACAGATCCCCGATCGACCCCAACTGGGCTCCACTACTGATCAACTAGAATGGAACAACACAAAGGACAAGATCTTCATCGAGCTCCTCCTGAGCTTGGTTGCGTCATCTGCACGGACTCATCGGCACCTGCAAGCTGGTTTTGGAAGTATCTGTGAGCCACAGGGACTCAGCAATCTCGCACCCTCGCGATCAAGACTATTTAAGCTTATGGGTAAGGTAAAGGTATGAGGTGGAGCTGCAGCAAGCGGCTAGCATATATGGTGGCTAACATACGCAAATGAGAGCGAGAAGAGAAGGCAAAGCACGGTCGATACAAGTATGATCAAGAAGTGATCCTAAAACAACCTACGTCAAGCATAACTCCAACACCGTGTTCACTTCCCGGACTCCGCCGGAAAGAGACCATCACGGTTACACACGCAGTTGACTCATTTTAATTAAGTTAAGGTTCAAGTTATCTACAACCGGACATTAACAAATTCCCATCTGCCCATAACCGCGGGCACGACTTTCGAAAGTTCAAATCCTTGCAGGGGAGTCCCAACTTAGCCCATGACAAGCTCTCACGGTCAACGAAGGAATAGACCTCCTCCCGAGACGTTCCGATCAGACTCGGTATCCCGGTACAACAAGACATTTCGACAGGGTAAAACAAATCCAGCAACACCGATATGACGGAAACTAGGGCGGCAAGAGTGGAACAAAACACCAGGCATAAGGCCGAGCCTTCCACCCTTTACCAAGTATATAGATGCATTAATTAATCAAGATATATTGTGATATCCCAACAAGTAAACATGTTCCAAACAAGGAACAACATCTCCATGTTCCAACAAGGAACAAACTTCAAACTTCACCTGCAACTAACAATGCTATAAGAGGGGCTGAGCAAAGCGGTAACATAGCCAAACAACGGTTTGCTAGGACAAGGTGGGTTAGAGGCTTGGTTCACAATATGGGAGGCATGATAAGCAAGTGGTAGGCATCGTAGCATAGGCATAGAAAAAGAGCGAGCATCTAGTAAAGCAAAGATAGTAGTGATTTCGAGGGTATGATCATCTTGCCTGAAATCCCGCAAGGAAGAAGAACGAGTCCATGAAGAAGACAAACGGACGTAGTCGAACGGATCCTCACAAACGCAACGTTATCGGAACCAACCCGAAGAAGCAACACCAGAAAGAAAGCAAACAATATAGTAAAACAACCATCACATAATCATGGCACGAAGCGCAATCAAGTATGATGCATGTCCGGTTTAAATATGCATGGCATGGCAAAGTGCACAAACAACACTACAAGTTAAGTGGAGCTCAATATGCAACGAGTTGCATATTGGCGAAACACCACGACAAGTTATTTAGTTCGATCTCGTTTATGTACACAACAATATTAAATGTTGTAAAACATGGCAAGAGGGTGAAGCAAATGAAAACTACCTATCTAGTCAAGTTTAAATGAGGCCGGAAACAACGAACAACAATTCCGGAAACTCCTCATATGTATATATTAGGTTTGGTACTGTTCTTCCCTAAACAAAATTTTAGAGTTGTTAAACATGCAAAGTAAGTGAACCATGTTAAACTAGGCAAAATTCTACCCCATTTACATATAAAGTTTGCTAAAAACGGAGCTACGATTATTTAGTTATGAATTAAGTCATTTTAGCATGGCATAGGAGCAAATTTAATCAAACATCATTTTAAACATTTTAAACATGGATGAAAAAGACATATTATGAAACTAGATGAAAAACTAAGCATATTTCATATTAAGTTTGTTTTAATCCGATGCACGGTTTGTGAGTTATTATATGCATGAACTCTAGGGACTATTCTGCAAAACGGGTAGTGCTCAAGAAATTAGCTAAAACATTCCGCGGGAAAAAATACAACTCGGGCCGAATCTAGCCGGGCCAACCGGAGCAGAGGCGATGGGGGTCTCACCATAGGCCATAGCCCAGATCTGGAGAGGAGGAGGCCCAATCGCTGGATCCACCTGCGTTGGAGCTGGGCCAGGCCCAGATCGAGCTCAAGGAGGAGGCGCTGGGCCACGCGACTTGCGGCCACATGCAGAGGAGGAACGACGCGGCGGCGACCGACGGATTCCGGCGAGGGTACGGCGGCAGGCGGCGGGGATGGGCCCGACTGACGACGGGAATGGGTGGATCCGGCCCCTGGGCACCGGATCTGACCGGATGTGGGCAAGGATGGCGAGGGCGGCACAGATCCGGGCGAAGAAACGGCGGGGGTCGCGAGCTCCGGCGAACTCCATGCGGCGGCGCGACGAAACTCGGGGATCTGCGCGACACGGGGAGAGAGAGAGAGCTCTGTGAGAGAGAGATGAAGAAGGAGGGGCAGGGGAGGGAGAGAGACAGGGCGCTCGGGGTCCTCAACTCCGGCGAGAGGTCAGGCGGTGGCGCAGGGAGCTCGGGATCGAGCTCTCCCGATCCAGCTCAAGCGAGGCGACGGGGCACACCGGTCGGGCTTGGGGCGGCCCACGATGGGCTCCCCGTGGGCCTGCAGGGCCGCGCGGTGGAGGGGAGATGCAGGGGCGACGTGGCCTCATCTGGTTGGGCAGGGCGGCGACACTGCCCACTGGGGTGGCGCCATGTGGCAACGGCGAGGTGGCGGCGCTGGAGGAGGCCAAGTGGCGGCGGCGGAGCAGATCTAACGGCGACAAGTGGCGGGTGGAGGCTGGGGCTGCGCGGAAAATGAGGAGGAGAGTGGAAGAATGTCCAGATTTGGAAGGGGAGTTCCCTTTTATAGCAAAAATGGCTAGGGTTGGGGGTTCTAGGGGGGTTTCGGAGCCCTCCGATCGTAATCGAACGGTTCCGGTCGGAGGGGGGTTTAGTGGGCTGGACTCGGGCTGTGTAGGAGGGTTGGACTGAGAGGAGAGAAAAGAACTGCAGCCCGACACGGGTTTTCAAAGATCGAAAACGTCCGACGTAAATACCGGCAACGGTGCCACTATATATATAACGGTTGGGCTATCAAACGAGCTTCGAATGCGACGAAACTCGACAGGCGCTCTGTCTACACTATAATAAGACCACACGTCAACTCTCATCCCATTCCGAGGACATTTTCCGGCCACTTATAAAATACTATTTCGGACATACCGCGGGCGCGTGCAAGTGTGTCTAGGCTTAGAACGGACAACGGAGAGAACTCGGAGAACCCGGACGAATGCAAGTTTTGAAACCATGATGATGCAATGCACATGATGATAAGATGAAATGCAACACGCAAGCGAATGACAAGGCAACAATAGCGAATAACTGGAGGACACCTGGCACAACGGTATCGGGGCGTCACAACACTCCACCACTACGAGAGGATCTCGTCCCGAGATCTAGAATGGCACCGGAGGAAAACGGAAGAGAAAAAGAAGAGGTAAAACTAAGTTGCTTCTTTGACCAATGAGTGAAACCAAGGAGCCTTGAAAAGGTTAAGCCATTTCGAGAGAAGAACACAATGGAGATGAACGAAGTTGACAATCTCCGTTAGAAAAGAGGAACGAGGAAGAACAAATACGGGCAGCACTCCAGTTGAGAAGTTATGCAAGACTTGATACGATGAAAAGAACTTGAGCAGAGGACACGACACTTCGGTTAAACAAAATAGAGAAGGGATAAGACTGATATAATTTGGACAGCACTTCGACTGTAAATGGAAGAAATTGAACATGATCTTGACAAAACAAGATGAGGAGTGAAAAGAGAAACATCAATAGACCTCCGAAACGAAAAAATAGAAGATAGGTAACTGAGAGAAAAGAATGGAGAAGAAAATGCCAAGTTCTATCATGAAAGAGCTTGATAATGCATCTTTTAGGAGAAGGGTCGAATGGAATTGTTGGAAAACCAACAACGAAAAGAGTAAGCTGGTAGTGGGCTTATGGAAGACATCTCAACATTATGAGGTGAAATTCTGCCACTAACGAAACAATAATTGGCTTGATATCAAAAAGGATACGAGAAACTATCGCACCGGGAGAATAAATGAAGAACTTGGATCATTTATAAGCACCATAGATAGCAACAATCCTTAGGGAAGGCTTTAGGTGAAATATAACCCAAGGTAACTCCAATGACGAGATTGAAGGATTTAAAATACCTCATTCTTAATAAGATGTGAATCATGAAACATGAACTCAAATTATCAAGAATGACATAATACCACATCCAATGATACGGAAGAAAGAATTGCACTCTGGATAGCAAGAAGAAGAATGCTTGAGCTCCTCTGAAAAGAATCTTGATGAACACTTCGAGAAGGAATTAAATCCTTGATGAACTATCACGTAGAACCTTCATGAAGAACTCCGGTAATGAAAGAATGATCAAACAAAAATAAAGATGAAAAGAGTAAGGTTGAAGCCTAGCAATGATTTAGATGGAGCTTCGCGACGATATAATGCAGAAAAACTTGGAACCCCGGAAAAGAAAAGATGAAACAACTGAAATCAAGAATTTTGATGAACCTCCGGAATAAGGAATTAAATCACTTGGATGAAATAATAATAAGAATTACATTATGCTTATCCTTCACCAATTCAAATTGATGACAAGCAATGGATTTGACATACTACTTATCCTCATAGAAAGATTAAGATAGATATCGCGCCAACTTGGAAAGGTATTGAACGAACCACCGGAAGGATTGGAAAGAACGAATGAATTGATAAATAACCAAGGAAGAGAACTCTTGAACGAGCCACCGGTAAGAATTGAAAACGAATGAAGTAAAAGGGGTGAATCACCTGTAAGAATTAGCAAATGAACGATGATACATGAGAGAGTTTAGATCCATGAGAACGAAGGAATCACGACTGATTAGAGATCACTTGAATGATGCACCGGTAAGATAGGAGAATGATAACTGACAGCTGAGAATGAATAAATCTTAGATGATGGGCTCCGTATGAACAAACTGAAAAGACTCTTGAATTGCTCCGGATAGGTGAAAAGAATTCTCACAACAGAAAATAATTATGAGAGAATGGCATAAAGCTAGAAACATGAATCTTGAAGAGAAAAGAGCAAGATTGAGAGAAAAAATTCTTCTTTGGTCTTCAAAATCCGAGAATGACGACGAGAACACCACCATGTATTGTTGAGATACTCCGGAAGAATCAAAAGCGAAGAGGTTGAGCCGACGATGAAAAGAATTTGACAGATCTTGAAGAAGACATTTGACTAATGATAAATCATACTTACTTCAAACTTCGAAAGGAATTTGAGAATACCTCCGGGAAAATAAGAAGAGTCAGGTAAGATCATGGGAAAAGACCTGTGGGTTAGGGCCCACTCAAAAGAAACACCGTTGAATGATTTGAAAGAGAGGTTGCACCGGTTGAATTAAATGACTTGAATGAGATAACAACCTCGAAAGATCTTGAATGAATGCAGAGTGGAAAACACGAATCTTCGATATATCTTGAGCACTCCGGAACAATTAAATAGCGAGAAGTGAACGAATATGAGGTGCACCGGCATGAGAAGGTATTTGAAACGAGGAAAAAAAGGATATGATCAAAAACAAAGCTTGATTTGAATCCACTGGAGAAGAAAAGAATGAAAAATGATGAACTAGAAGCTCCGTTAGAATCTTCATGAGAATCACCGGATAAGAATATTGAAAGAAAAGAAAGAAAAGACTTCACATGTATAAAATGGATATTTGATTAAGAAAAAAATCTTAGTCCTCGAAAAAAAGGGGGGGGGGGGGGGAAAAACAAAGGCAACTTGGGATGGATGAAACAAACACCGTTGAGAGAGCTTGAGTTGATCTTGCGAATGTTGAAGTGATCGGATCCACTTGAAGAGAAGCACACCGGTTAAAAGGATTGACAAAAACAATCTTGATGATCAAGAAGGATTAGTATTCACATAGAAATATGAGAACACCGTTTAGGAAAGGTATGGAATCAACATTTGACTTCGAAGCAACTCGAATACCACAACTCAAAACAACACAAAGGTTTGGCTTGCAGAATAAGCCAGAACAAACATATGATAGAGATTTCATCCGAAGTTTTCGTGGTGGGGCCTACACGGGCTCGATCGTACATCACCATCATGTACAAGGCAGTGCACATGACATACGAAGCGTCCCCGAGTCGGCATAGCCAAGGACTCTTTAAGACACAACAAGACCACTGTAAAACCAACCGTGAATAGGCGGACCACTAGACGTCGAACCCCAATTTCATATCATACATCTGTCAAAAAGATATCCTACAAACTACTTGAATTCCCACTTATAAACTCCCGAAACTTTCCGGTAATGCAATCAGGTGTTGGGGATACAGGGGAAGCATAATATCTCACCCAAAACTAGCAAATCCTACATCCAGCTGTATCCATCCTTCAACACATAACCAAGAAACCTTCGGAAATCATCTACCTCAACCTTCGAAAAGCATCCGTTATACAAGTTATGGCAATACTCCCGAACTCCCGCCCCAGTACTGGGTGGCGTCGAGGTTATCTCACCAACGAACTGCATAAAAGAGATTTTCGATGTCGGCGTACTAAACTCAGGTATTCCAGAACTGCAACGATAAAATTATGACGACAACACCTCAGAGCTCAACTCCCCGGGACACTGCCACAAAACCCCTGACAGGAGGCACCATGACAATGTTCTCGTCACAAAACCATCGGAACGATTCCAAGATACCCGCGTGATCCTAAATTTTTTTTAGTGAAATTTGAGAAGAGAAGAGTCAAAACTCTATGTTAGGATGCCTTACTAGAGCGATGAGGAGACTGGGAAGTAAAAAGAATTCCTAAACTCTCCGATATATAATTCCTAAATGACTCAAAACATTTTTCTAGACACAAAAACGGCTGCTAAGAACGATCAATCAGTGGGGGCTCCTAAGGTCGGGGAAGGCTCTGATTACCAACTTGTAACGCCCTCGATGCGGCTATATCTCCCACGTGTCGAAACACGACTTAGAGGCATAACCGCATTGAAAGCAATGTCGCAAGTGAGGTAATCTTCACACAACTCATGTAATACAATAGGGGAAAAAGATACATAGTTGGCTTACAATCGCCACTTCACACAATACATGAATAAAGCATTACATCATCCAGATACAATCAGGGTCCGACTACGGAACCAAAATAAAAGAAGACTACCCAAAATGCTACACAGATCCCCGATCGACCCCAACTGGGCTCCACTACTGATCAACTAGAACGGAACAACACAAAGGACAAGATCTTCATCGAGCTCCTCCTGAGCTTGGTTGCGTCATCTGCACGGACTCATCGGCACCTGCAAGCTGGTTTTGGAAGTATCTGTGAGCCACAGGGACTCAGCAATCTCGCACCCTCGCGATCAAGACTATTTAAGCTTATGGGTAAGGTAAAGGTAAGAGGTGGAGCTGCAGCAAGCGGCTAGCATATATGGTGGCTAACATACGCAAATGAGAGCGAGAACTGCACGGACTCATCGGCACCTGCAAGCTGGTTTTGGAAGTATCTGTGAGCCACAGGGACTCAGCAATCTCGCACCCTCGCGATCAAGACTATTTAAGCTTATGGGTAAGGTAAAGTAGAGGTGGAGCTGCAGCAAGCGGCTAGCATATATGGTGGCTAACATACGCAAATGAGAGCGAGAAGAGAAGGCAAAGCACGGTCGATACAAGTATGATCAAGAAGTGATCCTAAAACAACCTACGTCAAGCATAACTCCAACACCGTGTTCACTTCCCGGACTCCGCCGGAAAGAGACCATCACGGTTACACACGCAGTTGACTCATTTTAATTAAGTTAAGGTTCAAGTTATCTACAACCGGACATTAACAAATTCCCATCTGCCCATAACCGCGGGCACGGCTTTCGAAAGTTCAAATCCCTGCAGGGGAGTCCCAACTTAGCCCATGACAAGCTCTCACGGTCAACGAAGGAATAGACCTCCTCCCGAGACGGTTCCGATCAGACTCGGTATCCCGGTACAACAAGACATTTCGACAGGGTAAAACAAATCCAGCAACACCGATATGACGGAAACTAGGGCGGCAAGAGTGGAACAAAACACCAGGCATAAGGCCGAGCCTTCCACCCTTTACCAAGTATATAGATGCATTAATTAATCAAGATATATTGTGATATCCCAACAAGTAAACATGTTCCAAACAAGGAACAACATCTCCATGTTCCAACAAGGAACAAACTTCAAACTTCACCTGCAACTAACAATGCTATAAGAGGGGCTGAGCAAAGCGGTAACATAGCCAAACAACGGTTTGCTAGGACAAGGTGGGTTAGAGGCTTGGTTCACAATATGGGAGGCATGATAAGCAAGTGGTAGGCATCGTAGCATAGGCATAGAAAAAGAGCGAGCATCTAGTAAAGCAAAGATAGTAGTGATTTCGAGGGTATGATCATCTTGCCTGAAATCCCGCAAGGAAGAAGAACGAGTCCATGAAGAAGACAAACGGACGTAGTCGAACGGATCCTCACAAACGCAACGTTATCGGAACCAACCCGAAGAAGCAACACCAGAAAGAAAGCAAACAATATAGTAAAACAACCATCACATAATCATGGCACGAAGCGCAATCAAGTATGATGCATGTCCGGTTTAAATATGCATGGCATGGCAAAGTGCACAAACAACACTACAAGTTAAGTGGAGCTCAATATGCAACGAGTTGCATATTGGCGAAACACCACGACAAGTTATTTAGTTCGATCTCGTTTATGTACACAACAATATTAAATGTTGTAAAACATGGCAAGAGGGTGAAGCAAATGAAAACTACCTATCTAGTCAAGTTTAAATGAGGCCGGAAACAACGAACAACAATTCCGGAAACTCCTCATATGTATATATTAGGTTTGGTACTGTTCTTCCCTAAACAAAATTTTAGAGTTGTTAAACATGCAAAGTAAGTGAACCATGTTAAACTAGGCAAAATTCTACCCCATTTACATATAAAGTTTGCTAAAAACGGAGCTACGATTATTTAGTTATGAATTAAGTCATTTTAGCATGGCATAGGAGCAAATTTAATCAAACATCATTTTAAACATTTTAAACATGGATGAAAAAGACATATTATGAAACTAGATGAAAAACTAAGCATATTTCATATTAAGTTTGTTTTAATCCGATGCACGGTTTGTGAGTTATTATATGCATGAACTCTAGGGACTATTCTGCAAAACGGGTAGTGCTCAAGAAATTAGCTAAAACATTCCGCGGGAAAAAATACAACTCGGGCCGAATCTAGCCGGGCCAACCGGAGCAGAGGCGATGGGGGTCTCACCATAGGCCATAGCCCAGATCTGGAGAGGAGGAGGCCCAATCACTGGATCCACCTGCGTTGGAGCTGGGCCAGGCCCAGATCGAGCTCAAGGAGGAGGCGCTGGGCCACGCGACTTGCGGCCACATGCAGAGGAGGAACGACGCGGCGGCGACCGACGGATTCCGGCGAGGGTACGGCGGCAGGCGGCGGGGATGGGCCCGACTGACGACGGGAATGGGTGGATCCGGCCCCTGGGCACCGGATCTGACCGGATGTGGGCAAGGATGGCGAGGGCGGCACAGATCCGGGCGAAGAAACGGCGGGGGTCGCGAGCTCCGGCGAACTCCATGCGGCGGCGCGACGAAACTCGGGATCTGCGCGACACGGGGAGAGAGAGAGAGCTCTGTGAGAGAGAGATGAAGAAGGAGGGGCAGGGGAGGGAGAGAGACAGGGCGCTCGGGGTCCTCAACTCCGGCGAGAGGTCAGGCGGTGGCGCAGGGAGCTCGGGATCAAGCTCTCCCGATCCAGCTCAAGCGAGGCGACGGGGCACAACGGTCGGGCTTGGGGCGGCCCACGATGGGCTCCCCATGGGCCTGCAGGGCCGCGCGGTGGAGGGGAGACCCAGGGCGACGTGGCCTCATCTGGTTGGGCACGGCGGCGACACTGCCCACTGGGGTGGCGCCATGTGGCAACGGCGAGGTGGCGGCGCTGGAGGAGGCCAAGTGGCGGCAGCGGAGCAGATCTAACGGCGACAAGTGGCGGGTGGAGGCTGGGGCTGCGCGGAAAATGAGGAGGAGAGTGGAAGAATGTCCAGATTTGGAAGGGGAGTTCCCTTTTATAGCAAAAATGGCTAGGGTTGGGGTTCTAGGGGGGTTTCGGAGCCCTCCGATCGTAATCGAACGGTTCCGGTCGGAGGGGGGTTTAGTGGGCTGGACTCGGGCTGTGTAGGAGGGTTGGACTGAGAGGAGAGAAAAGAACTGCAGCCCGACACGGGTTTTCGAAGATCGAAAACGTCCGACGAAAATACCGGCAACGGTGCCGCTATATATATAACGGTTGGGCTATCAAACGAGCTCCGAATGCGACGAAACTCGACAGGCGCTCTGTCTACACTATAATAAGACCACACGTCAACTCTCATCCCATTCCGAGGACATTTTCCGGCCACTTATAAAATACTATTTCGGACATGCCGCGGGCGCGTGCAAGTGTGTCTAGGCTCAGAACGGACAACGGAGAGAACTCGCAGAACCCGGACGAATGCAAGTTTTGAAACCATGATGATGCAATGCACATGATGATAAGATGAAATGCAACACGCAAGCGAATGACAAGGCAACAACAGCGAATAACTGGAGGACACCTGGCACAACGGTCTCGGGGCGTCACACCGGATGTCACCGCGTGACATTTCCCCGAAGGGACAGACACAGCACGAAGTGAAACACATGCCGGCCAGTCAAGTGTCCTAAGCAGTAGTGCTGGGCTAGCAGGACTCCGGTGAACCGGGCTGTAGCGGACTACTATGGCTCATGGAAGCACCAGAATACATTTCCCCATAAGAGAGGCTGCCAAGGATAAACAACTAGATTGTCGGATCCCACACATACCAAGCATTTCAATCATACACACAATATGCTCGATATGTGTAAATACAACATGGCATCACAACATAACTCTATGACTCAAGTATTTATTCATTAGGCTCCGAGGAGCGAGAAATTACAAACATGGGTCTCATGACCCAACAATCATAGCATACAAATCAAAGCACATGCGGAAGCTTAACATGTCTGAGTACAGACATCTATAAATGAAAAAGGCTAAGAAGCCTGACTATCTACAAGATCCTACCGAGGGCACAAGATCGTAGCTGAGGTATCAAGCTAAACGTTGAAGTCCACACGGAACTACTAGCGAGACTGATGTCTCTCTACAAAACATAAAATAGGCAAACGTGAGTATAAATGTACCCAGCAAGACTTATATCAGAACTATCTACATATGCATCGGTATCAATAAAGGGGGGGTGGAGTTTAACTGCAGCAAGCCAGCTTTGACTCAGTGGCTAACCTGAACTATGACTGCAAGCAACTCTCTTGAGGTGGCGCACACGAGTCCACATATTCACCATTCAATACACCACTATGGATCCGCTCCCGTCTCCCTACGAGAAGGCCATCCATAGCACTCACACTTATCTTGCGAGTTTTAGAGTATCCACTTTCACTTGTCTATGAACTGTTATAGGCAACCCAGAAGTCCATTACCGCGGACACGGCTATTCGAATAGATGATGTTAACCCTGCAGGGGTGTACTTCTTCACACACGCTCTCACCACTTACCGCCGTTTACACGACATGCACTCGGCAACCTTCAAGCGGAAGCCCAACGAGGGTGTCGACCACGGCCTACCTAAACACTCAAGTCTCTAGTACAGGTTTATCGCCTATCCAGGTTCCATCCGTAGGGAGTCCGGCCGAGGTTTCCACATACGGCCCCGAATGATGTGTATAGGGTTCCGAGACACCAAACGGGCGCCTGGCATCCCGGCCACGGTGTATCTACCGCATCATAGCCCACCCCTAGGTTTAGCGCTACGCACGGCCGCCAACACATATCCTATAAACACCAGAAACTAGTTGCAACTCCTGGACAGAGGACAAGGGTGATCAAGAAGCCGAGAGGGTCCATTGGTTTCGGGCCCAATGTGTGGTAGTAACTGTTTCATGGATCACAAACACAGAACTCAGTTCCTGAGGACGGCTTCAATGAGACAACCCACCATCTACTCGTACATGGCCTCTCACCGCTACCTTTACCAAATCGTGTTCACACACTTAGCTCACATATAGTAGGACATGTTCATCACCATTCCAATTCATTCCTGATGAATCAGACCCGACACAACTCTATGCAATAGCAGGCATGACAAACAAGCATGAATGAGTAGGCACATCAAGGCTCAAACAACTCCTACTCATGCTAGTGGGTTTCATCTATTTACTGTGGCAATGACAGGTCATGCAGAGGAAAGGGGTTCAGCTACCGCAGCATGTAACAGTTGAATCGATGTTGTCCTAATGCAGTAAAAGAGAGCATGAGCGAGAGAGTGGGATTGTATCGGAATGAACAAGGGGGTTTTGCTTGCCTGGCACTTCTGAAGATATTACAGCTCTGTATCGGTGTCATCGAACTCATCGTCGAAACCACGTCTATCAAGAGGGGACAAATACCGGCAACAGAGAAAGAAACACAATCAATGCAATGCACAATATGATGCATGATCATGACATGGTAAAATGAGTGTGTTGGGCTAATGCAACTAGAACTAGATGGGTTTGAGCTATTTTGAACCAAAGATTCAAAGTTCAAACTCATTTGTGATCTTAAATAGTGCTTATCATGTTTTTGCACTAAACAGCAAGTTAACTTGTTTAAACATGCATGAAACCAGTACAGATGGATAGATTGGATTTTTCTGATCATTTTTCATATATAAATCTTTGCATTTGGAGTTACAGATTAATTTCTATGAATTTTTGAAGTTTGCAACATTTTCTGGAATTTCCTATATAAAAATAAATCCAGAAAATACTTATTGCGTTAGCATAGCGTCACTGTGACGTCACCAGGTGAACGGGGGCGGTCCAGGTCAAACCTGACATGTGGGTCCCGCGTGTCAGTGTCATCACTAACTTAACATAGTTAGTTAGTGTTAGATTAAGCAGTAATCTAAGTAATTAGCACTAAACTAAACCTAACTAAAAATTAACAGGGCGGGCCCATGCATCAGTAACCCTGGGGGGGGGGGGTCAAACACGGGTCAAACACGGGTCAACTCGCCGGAGTTGACCCGCGGCTCGTCGCCTGCGGAGCCAGAGACGGCGGAGGGCGTCGGGTTTGCTCCTCCGGCGACCAAATGAGTGGCGGAGGGGCTCTGCGTGGAGCTGGTGCTCATCCGCATCCAACAGAGCAAGCAGCAGTGGCTGGGGTGGTCTACAGCGCTGACGGCGTCAAGCTTTGCGGTGGCCGGAGCTCCGGCAACGGCGAAGATGGCGCTACAGGCGGCCGTGGGTCAAGCCAAGGGCACCGGTAGGTTGCCCTCGCTCGCCCACATCCAGAGGAGCAGGTGGGTGGCTGTGGGGGCACCGGAGCTCGCCGGAACGGAGCTCGCGGCGGTGGCCGGAGTTCAGGCGCCGATGAAAATGACGACATCATGCACGGGAGGGTCAACGGGTAGCACCTAAGGTTTCTACGGGCTCTCACAAAGCTAACGGGCATAAGAACGGGACCGATTGGCCACCGGAGCCTCGTCGGCGACGAGCTCGTGCAGCGGCGTGCTTCGGTCATCAAGGGGGCGACGGCTACGATGATCAAACAGAGCGGGGGAGATGGGGAAACGGTGGCGGAGCTCACAGCGATCACAAAGAGGGGCTCGGCTTGCTCGGGGACGGCTTGGCGACGGCGAATCCGTCGATGGAGTCCGGCGGCCGTGCTCGGGGAAGATGACTCGTGGCGGCGATGTGGGGCTCCCGCGGTGGCGTGGCTCGGGGTGGAAGAAAGAGGGGGTCAAAGCGGAGCCTCTGGGCCAGTCAGAGAAGCGAGGGAGAGGTGGTGGCCGCGGTGGTGAGGGGAGTGAGGTCCAGGGAGAGGAGGGGAAGCGAGAGGGAGCGCTGGGCGTCTCCGTGGCACATCCAGAAGAGCCGGGGCGTCGCGGTGGAAGCAGGAGCTGGCGCGCGCACGGCGGCCACGGGCCCTGCCTACTGGCGTGAGGAGGAAGACGACAGAAGGGGCTGCGGTGCTGGGCTGGGCTGCACAGTTGGGCCGCCAGGTGGCTAGGTGAGCTCTTCTCTCTCTCTCTCTCTCTCTCTCTCTCTCTCTCTTTTCTAATTCTTTCTGTTTTCTATTTTCTGTAATTTGTTTTGATTCAGTTTTAGACACTAAATCATTTTTGTTGCTTTTGATAATTCTTGTAGGGACTAGTTGGATTATTCCAAAGCCCTTCACCAAAGATCAGAATTATTGGACATATATTAATTAATTAATTAATATATATCCAATACAAATAGTTATTAATTTAATTCAAAGGCCCAAAATAAATATCTCTGAGATTCCAAAAATATTGTTTTAAGTTTTACCTCTTGCCAATATTTTCAGAGACTAAGAGGAACATTTTCTTGGACTTCTTTGAAAAGATTTTAATGTTGATTATTTTTGAAGTGATTTATGAGGGTTTGAACTAACCTCAATTCAACTTTCATAATTTAGACATGATGCATGAAGCTCACTCAGGTAATTAGCTACAAGCAAAATCTAGGGCTGTGACAACTCACCCCCACTAAACAAGAATCTCGTCCCGAGATTCAAGACGTGCCGTAAGAAGACAGAGGGAACACCGATAAAGAATCTTCACGATCCGATTGCCCTTCTCGAAGATGTTGATTCATTGCATCATGTCGATCTTGACATCCTCGCTTTTGAGATCTTCATCCACGTGATGACGACAGAAAGAAACTATACTAGGATTGATCTTCTCAAAGATCGAGCTATACAAGATCCACTCGCGGAATGAGATGTTGAAACATCTTGAGTTGAGACACAGAACACATCGAGAGGGATGGAAGAACAAACGACGGGGTTTGATTTGGGTGGGCAACAATCCCACGCTTAGAAAGATGGTGGATGGTGTCAAGGTGGCGAGGAAGTAATTGCCATGATTCCGTAATGGGGCACCTCAGGGAGGGCGACTCGTAGAATTATTCCATTAAGTGGCAAAAAGAATTACTTTTGACATAGAGATCACTGAACTCTCTATACCAGCCTAAGGAAAATCACAATCGATTTGTTGAAATAGTTCGAAGGGATGGCATACTCATACTAGAATGGATGATGTGGACTACCTTGTTGAAGACAATGCAATGGATGATTTTGCTTATCATCGGAAATGAATGGGACTCATGGTAAGTACACCTTTGAAGATGAACCTGGACAGCAACTGCTGAGAAGGGCAGCCCATGTTGAATTGGCACAATGGCGGTGCAAGCTGGGAACAAAATGCAACTGTTGGGAAAGTTCCAACCATGATATCTGCATGAGATTCGGATCCGATTGGTGATAGGATACTTCAGACTCAGCATGTCTGGAAAGAAAGTTTGCAACACAATTCAACGATATGGCGTTGTGAGACTCTCGGGAGATGAACTACGATAGCAAGCTCCAAAACATGAGCTGGTTCTGCTACACACCTGTGAACACACTGTCCTAGACAAGCATGACCACATGCTAGTCTTATAATAAAACACTACCGAGTTCTGGTTGGGAATCATCATCGAGATAACGAACTCTTGTGCATATCCGTCCGGGCCCTTCAGGATTAGCGTATGAACTTCTTTTCTTTGAACAAATCAATCAGTGGCTTGGTGTGCTAAGAATACATATAGAATGAAGGTTGCAAGTCTCCAGACCATAGAATACTTCGCACATATGTATGACTGACTTGGGATGATTCCAAAGGAAGCAAAAACAAGCTTTCTCGAATTCATGGCGGCAACTTACATCTAATGCACGTGAATCCAAGGAAGTCACTCCTTTCATCCAAACATAGGCTTCATGAACGGAACACGAAGATAATGCTTACAAAAGTTTCCAACACTAGCTGGATGTTCAACATGAATCATGGGGAAGACAAAATGCCACTGATGGGCTCGACATCAACTCATCGGAATTTCCATATCACTGGACTTCCACCATTATGTGAACAATGTGACAGTATTGGTCAGACCAAAAGATGTAATGGTGTATGCTCGAGGAACAACCACGAGTAAGACAACATTATGAACATCGTTGGTTCTGATTTGACTTGACGATAGCCCATACTCAAGTCAAAGTTTTGACACGGCAATAGATCCAACAACTGATCACGAGGACCCATCGATGGAGATATCATCTTTCTTCAACAAACACACACACAAACACACACACAAACACACACACAAACACACACAACAAGATATCCCTTAACATGAGCTAAGTCAAACAAGTTTTTATCTTCCAACTCTCCAAGTTGTTGTTTAGCTTAACCAACTAGCTCAGGGGTATCCAACACAGATTCTTGGAGAATGGTTGGTTTGGAGGAAAACCAGCATGATCATGAACTCAACATAGCGGTCAGGTGACAACCTGGTAATACTTCCGAGAAGATATTCGGAACATCACGAACCACCGATGTGTTACTATGCTCGAGAACAATCTTGCTTTCGAGGCAAGATGATATGATCAAATAAGAAAGGGGGTTGAATAATCCTAACTCATTGATCAAAGAGTGCACTGGAGATAAGGACTAGGTAGCACAGTCTATCTTAGAATGATGATTCGATAACCAACACGCTAAGAATGAGAATATTGTCCATTTACTACCAAGCAACTAGTTGCTACGAGTATTGATTTCACACATCACGGTTCACTTGTCGGTATTCTGGTTGCAGCAACACGGGAACCGAGGAATGAACAACGATGGCGAGGGGTATCACTGTATCAAGAATTCATAAGATGGTGTGCAATTGCCATGACATTCTTGACATAAGACGGTAATACTTCGGGGTAGAACAGAATCAAAAGCTGGATTGGCATTTTGATCTGCGATACACAACTATTTTGACCCAATCCTGGATATGGACGAGGTACTGGAGTTTGTTTCTCCTAGTCATTCTGGAATAGAATGGCTTGACAGACCACAAGAGTAAAAGGCATCGATGAACATGAATGCACAACTACTCCTGACTATCAATTGATAGACGAAGGTCAGAAGACAACTAAAGAGGGACAACTCAAAAGAACATCTGATTTTCTGAGTTGTGGATGCATAGATTAGTGTGTCGAGCAAAGCTCAATATTTCTTCCGGATAACCCATGCAGAAAGGTAGAACTGGCAGATTCACAAGGTAGAATGGAGAACTCCTCAAGAGCACTCTTATTGTGATCTTTCGGTTCAACGAGGAACTTCTACCATAAGTAGTTCATGGTATTTGGAAGAGGAAAATACCACGGATATCGAGGTCTATCGCAAAGGTTACTAATATCCTAAAGGAACTAGCAAACACTATCAACATGAAGTAGGGTGAATCTCGGGTTCAAGAACCCATGAATAGAATACCTACCACTACATGGCATCACGGGATGCTTTCGAGAATGGTGGCCAGAATCATCACACCGGAACACAAAACATGGCTAGATTACTAGGTGACTCCCTAAAACACCTAGGGCCATAGTAATAGCTCCAACATATATGTCGAGGCAATAGAGTACCTCAACTCACCGATTAGTATGATTAATCTGGCCCAAATGGACATCAGGAACATGGAGGAATGATTGCAAGTGCATCAAACTATCTAGAAACCTGGGATGACTCGGACAGCATAACAGTTGTAAATGCTCAAAAATATTGGAGACATGCTACAAAAATGGTGGCATAGCCACTCAGAATCACAATATCGAGGTACAGAGACCAACTACGAACATACAACAGATAGTAGGAACTGAACTGGGGCTTCAACTCAACAATCCTAGGCAACTACGGTTTAGTAACACGTCATCCTGATAGATAGATGAGAAGGCCTAGTTTCTTAACCCACGTAGAATGAGAAGAGAATGACTCAGATCAGAGGGCATAAGGTAAATGAGCCTTACGTTCCCTTCCACAATTAATTCCCCTACATAACTAAAGCATTTCTAGACACAACTTCGACCAGTTTGGCTTGGTAATCCTACAGGCAGTCAGGCTCTGATACCAAAGCTGTCAGGACCCTGATCCTAAGTCACACTGATCTAGCATGTAACACTTCATATCACTTTGCGGCCTCACGCACGGTATTCCCACGGGTGCCACCTTACCTGGCCCGGGACTGTTTACGCTTTTTGGCTCACGTATATGATAATGTCGCTAGCATCCATATGACAGAGAACCCGGGCCGACATGGCTAGTCGTGAACCCAAAGCGGCACCAACCTATGGGGACAGGCATACATGAATCACATCGAGCATGTCGGTCAGCAGCATGTGAATCCGGGCTGTAGCACTAGGCTAACAGGACTCCGGGAACCCGGGCTGTAGCAGGCTAGGCAGGACTCCGGATGTCACCGCGTGACATTTCCCCGAAGGGACAGACAAAGGAACAAAGTGAAACACATGCCGGCCAGTCAAGTGTCCAGAGCAGTAGTGCTGGGCTAGCAGGATTCCGGTGAACCGGGCTGTAGTGGACTACTATGGCTCATGGAAGCACCAGACTACATTTCCCCATAAGAGAGGCTGCCAAGGATAAACAACTAGATTGTCGGATCCCACACATACCAAGCATTTCAATCATACACACAATATGCTCGATATGTGTAAATACAACATGGCATCACAACATAACTCTATGACTCAAGTATTTATTCATTAGGCTCTGAGGAGCGAGAAATTACAAACATGGGTCTCATGACCCAACAATCATAGCATACAAATCAAAGCACATGCGGAAGCTTAACATGTCTGAGTACAGACATCTATAAATGAAAAAGGCTAAGAAGACTGACTATCTACCAGATCCTGCCGAGGGCACAAGATCGTAGCTGAGGTATCAAGCTAAACGTCGAAGTCCACACGAAACTACTAGCGAGACTGACGAATCTCTACAAAACATAAAATAGGAAAACGTGAGTACAAATGTACCCAGCAAGACTTACATCAGAACTATCTACATATGCATCGGTATCAATAAAGGGGGGGGTGGAGTTTAACTGCAGCAAGCCAGCTTTGACTCAGTGGCTAACCTGAACTATGACTGCAAGCAACTCTCTTGAGGTGGCGCACATGAGTCCACATATTCAGCATTCAATACACCACTATGGATCCGCTCCCGTCTCCCTACGAGAAGGCCATCCATAGCACTCACACTTATCTTGCGAGTTTTAGAGTATCCACTTTCACTTGTCTATGAACTGTTATAGGCAACCCAGAAGTCCATTACCGCGGACACGGCTATTCGAATAGATGATGTTAACCCTGCAGGGGTGTACTTCTTCACACACGCTCTCACCACTTACCGCCGTTTACACGACATGTACTCGGCAACCTTCAAGCGGAAGCCCAACGAGGGTGTCGGCCACGGCCTACCTAAACACTCAAGTCTCTAGTCCAGGTTTATCGCCTATCCAGGTTCCATTCGCAGGGAGTCCAGCCGAGGTTTCCACATACGGCCCCGGACGATGTGTACAGGGTTCCGAGACACCAAACGGGCGCCCGACATGCCCGGCCACGGTGTATCTACCGCATCATAGCCCACCCCTAGGGTCAGCGCTACGCACGGCCGCCAACACATATCCTATAAACACCAGAAACTTGTTGCAACTCCTGGACTGAGGACAAGGGTGATCAAGAAGCCGAGAGGGTCCATTGGTTTCGGGCCCAATGCGTGGTAGTAACTGTTTCATAATTCACAAACACAGAACTCATTTCCTGAGGACGGCTTCAATGAGACAACCCACCATCTACTCCTACATGGCCTCTCACTGCTACCTTTACCAAATCGTGTTCACACACTTAGCTCACATACAGTAGGACATGTTCATCACCATTCCAATTCATTCCCGATGAATCAGACCCGACACAACTCTATACAATAGCAAGCATGACAAACAAGCATGATTGAGTAGGCACATCAGGGCTCAAACAACTCCTACTCATGCTAGTGGGTTTCATCTATTTACTGTGGCAATGACAAGTCATGCAGAGGAAAGGGGTTCAGCTACCGCAGCATGTAACAGTTGAATCGATGTTGTCCTAATGCAGTAAAAGAGAGCAGGAGCGAGAGAGTGGGATTGTATCGGAATGAACAAGGGGGTTTTGCTTGTGTGGCACTTCTGAAGATATTATAGCTCTTCATCGGTGTCATCGAAGTCATCGTCGAAACCACGTCTATCGAGAGGGGACAAATACCGTCAACAGAGAAAGAAACACAATTAATGCAATGCACAATATGATGCATGATCATGGCATGGTAAAATGAGTGTGTTGGGCTAATGCAACTACAACCAGATGGGTTTGAGCTATTTTGAACCAAAGATTCAAAGTTCAAACTCATTTGTGATCTTAAATAGTGCTTATCATGTTTTTGCACTAAATAGCAAGTTAACTTGTTTAAACATGCATGAAACCAGTACAGATGGATATATTGGATTTTTCTGATCATTTTTCATATATAAATCTTTGCAATTGGAGTTACAGATTAATTTCTATGAATTTTTGAAGTTTGCAACATTTTCTGGAATTTCCTATATAAAAATAAATCCAGAAAATACTTATTGCATCAGCATAGCGTCACTGTGACGTCACCAAGTCAACGGGGGCGGTCCAGGTCAAACCTGACCTGTGGGTCCCGCATGTCAGTGTCATCACTAACTTAACAGAGTTAGTTAGTGTTAGATTAAGCACTAATCTAAGTTAATTAGCACTAAACTAAACCTAACTAAAAATTAACAGGGCAGGCCCATGCGTCAGTGACCCTGGTGGCTCAAACATGGGTCAAACATGGGTCAACTCGCCGGAGTTGACCCGCGGCTCGTCGCCGGCGGAGCCAGAGACGGCGGAGGGCGTCGGGTTTGCTCCTCCGGCGACCAAATGAGTGGCGGAGGGGCTCTGCGTGGAGCTGGTGCTCATCCGCATCCAACGAAGCAAGCAGCAGTGGCTGGGGTGGTCTACAGCGCTGACGGCGTCAAGCTTTGCGGCGGCCGGAGCTCGGACAACGGCGGAGATGGCGCTACAGGCGGTCGTGGGTCAAGCCAAGGGCACCAGTGGGTTGCCCTCGCTCGCCCGCATCCAGAGGAGCAGGTGGGTGGCTGTGGGGGCACCGGAGCTCGCCGGAACGGAGCTCGCGGCGGTGGCCGAAGTTCGGGCACCGATGAAAATGACGACATCGTGCACGGGAGGGTCAATGGGTAGCACCTAAGGTTTCTACGGGCTCTCACAAAGCTAACGGGCATAAGAACGGGACCGATTGGCCACCGGAGCCTCGTCGGCGACGAGCTCGTGCGGCAGCGTGCTTCGGTCATCAAGGGGGCGGCGGCTACGGTGATCAAACGGAGCGGGGTAGAGGGGGAAACGGTGGCGGAGCTCACAGCGATCACGAAGAGGGGCTCGGCTTGCTCGGGGACGGCTTGGCAACGGCGAATCCGTCGATGGAGTCCGACGGCCGTGCTCGGGGAAGACGACTCATGGCGGCGATGTGGGGCTCCCGCGGTGGCGTGGCTCGTGTTGGAAGAAAGAGGGGGTCGAGGCGGAGCCTTTGGGCCGGTCAGAGAAGCGACGGAGAGGCGGTGGCCGCGGTGGTGCACGTCGGCGGCGATGAGCTCCGCTCGGTCGCGAGAAAGAGAGAAAGCAGAGAGGGGAGTGAGGTCCAGGGAGAGGAGGGGAAGCGAGAGGGAGCGCTGGGCGTCTCTGTGGCACATCCAGAAGAGCCGGGGCATCGCGGTGGAAGCAGGAGCGGGCGCGCGCGGTGACCATGCGCCCTGCCTACTGGCGTGAGGAGGAAGACAACAGAGGGGGCTGCGGTGCTGGGCTGGGCTGCACAGTTGGCCCGCCAGGTGGCTAGGTGAGCTCTTCTCTCTCTCTCTCTCTCTCTCTCTTTTCTAATTCTTTCTATTTTCTATTTTCTGTAATTTGTTTTGATTTAGTTTTAGACACTAAATCATTTTTGTTGCTTCTGATAATTCTTGTAGGGACTAGTTGGATTATTCCAAAGCCCTTCACCAAAGATCAGAATTATTGGACATATATTAATTAATTAATAAATATATATCCAATACAGATAGTTATTGATTTAATTCAAAGGCCCAAAATAAATATCTCTGAGATTCCAAAAATATTGTTTTAAGTTTTACCTCTTGCCAATATTTTCAGAGACTAAGAGGAACATTTTCTTGGACTTCTTTGAAAAGATTTTAATGTTGATTATTTTTGAAGTGATTTATGAGGGTTTCAACTAACCTCAATTCAACTTTCAGAATTTAGACATGATGCATGAAGCTCACTCAGGTAATTAGCTACAAGCAAAATCTAGGGCTGTGACAGTCAAGTTTGGACCGCATACTCGACCACTCGTGTCAAATTCACGGCATCCCCGATAAACCAGCCAACCACACCAACAGAGAATGCTTGCTGTTTAAACAGGCCAACAAGTTGAATGCCGAAAACAAGGAAAAGGGGCTACATAGCGACGACGAGAAGGAGCCCCGGCCGCCGAACACAGGAGGACAGAAGAAATTTCCTCCCCAAGTGAACGGAAGCGTGCACTATGGGACGTCTATGCGATGGAGCCAGTCGCCCCAAAGTTCAGCCCATGGTCTTCTTGTCTAAACACTTTCGATCGCAGGGACAACCCTACCAGTATCCGTCATGGCGGTTCTGTCGCATTGGTCCTTGACCCCATCATCGATATATTTCACCTCACTTGAGTCCTTATGGACAGTGACAGCAGCCTGAACCTGCTCTATCAGGATACAATACGCAAAATGGGTATCGACCCCTCGAGGATCTAACCCACAAAAACCACCTTTAAAGGTGTCATACCAGGTGTACAGGCCTGTTGCACGGGCTCAATCACACTGGAAGTGGTCTTCGGATCTCTGGACAACTTCCAAAGCGAGGTGTTGATCTTCGATATCGTCCCCTTCCGCAGTGGCTATCACGCACTGCTCGGACAAACCGCATTCGCCAGATTCAATGCAGTACCGCATTATGCATACCTCAAGCTCAAAATGCCAGGACCTCACGGGGTTATAACAGTTAATGAAAACACAGAACGCTCGCTCCGTACGGAGGAGCACACTGCGGCCCTCGTAGTAGAAGTACAAAGCAGCCTTCTGAGGCAAACCACCAATTCAGCGATAAAGCCCCCGGACACCTTCAAGCGAGTCCGGAGTACCCTGCAACAGGATCGCCCGGCGCATTCAGAGCTCGCCTAGCAATTCAGCCTTCGTCCTAGTCCCAGTCAAGCGGCGAAATTTGCGCCACGCGTACATAATTACGCACTCAAAATACCATGGGCATAGGCGAAGGCACGGCTAGGGCACGGCCCATAATGCGGCTCAACCGCCTCAAGACCCGTATATCTTTACCGTTTTCTTCCTTTCAGGACCGTATTCTCTGAAGGCCCTCTCCGATAGCCTGATTACCGGAACCATCACGGGAAGGAAACACCAAGGAAGCAAGAAGCTTTGACGTACAAGGGAATCCCCAGGTGGTCTCTGATAACGATCGCTATACCTGTTTTACATACCCACACGCAGCTTGCCCTTGGATAGGACATGTCAAATAGTCCTATTTTTGCTTATTGCACTACTTGTATACATACGCTTTGATGTATCATTTAAACAACAATGTACATCGTTAGCTTATTATTGCATTTCTTCATCTTTTTTTCTTCCCTGTCTGCTTATTTACGGCAAATTGCACCTGTACATTCTGGTACGTCCAGTGCGCCAGGGGCTTCAGTGTACCCCATAACACGGCAAGAAAGTCCGAACACTTTCGACAGTGCGGCACCCTGAACTTATAACATTATATGCATCAGCTCCGAATCATGTCTTGGGTCAATAGTTGGGTTTGCCCGGCTCCCATGTTTTGGTACCTTACGTTCCGCTATATCGGCTAAGGTAGCACTGGGAGAACTACTGAGATTGTGTCCCGGTTCACCTCAGTAGAGAAAGCCGAAAACTGACTGTCATGATGCGGCGAGAGCTGGACGCTGTTCGAGAGGTCTCAAATCCTTAAAGATTTTTTCCGCTTCGGGCGAGGAATCGGCCTTGTCCGATTTGGGCATATATAGCGTCCCAAGTTCGGCCTTCCGAATACCAGGGGCTTCGCCAAAATTTAAAATTGCAGACTTCTATGGCTAAGTGAGAGTGATAAAGCTGTATAGTACGATTGCCTTATTCGCTGCGCTAAACACCTCCTTAAAGGACCATTTTTTTGTATAAAGAGTGTTTAAGATTTATCCCGAACACCTCAGTACTAGTTACATGAGGGCAGAAGCCGACGACTGGCCAACTCTCAGATTTTATAAAGAGCCGCGCAGAAGGTAATATTTTAAATCGACAAGCGTTATATAGCGCACATGAACTCGTTTTCATATTACGGGATCACATGAGTACATTCATTCAAATATTACATCCTTAGCACATTCCTCCGCCACAAGGCGGGCACCCTTCAGGACACTGTCATAATACATTTTGGGGTGGCGATGCTCCTTGCCCTCCGGTGGCCCCTCCTTCACCAGCTTTTCGGCATCCATCTTCGCCCAGTGCACTTTCGCACGGGCAAAGGCACTGCGCGCACCTTCAATGCAGACGGACCACTTTATGACTTCAAACCGTGGGCAGGCATTCACAAGCCGCTTTACCAGGCCGAAGTAGCTGTTAGGCAGGGGCTCGCCAGGCCACATCCGGACTATGACACCCTTCATGGCCAGTTCGGCCGCCTTGTGAAGCTCGACCAGTTGCTTCAGCTGGTCGCTCAAGGGCATCGGATGTTCGGTCCCAGCATATTGGGACCAGAACAACTTTTCCGTCGAGCTCCCTTCCTCGGCCCGGTAGAACTCCATGGCATCCGATACGTTGCATGGTAGATCTGCGAACGCTCCTGGAGAGCTCCGAATTTGGGTAAGTAAAAGGAAAGTCTCCTTCACATGCTTGCTTTGCATAATGAATGCCTTACCCGCCACTATCTTCTTGACCGCCTGAATCTCCTGGAGGGCCTTTTGGGCTTCGGCCTTGGCATTTTGTGCGTTCTCGAGGGCCTTCGCAAGCTCGGACCCCTGCGTCTTAGAGTCACGCTCCAAGGACTCGTATTTCTTGACGAAATCCTGGAGCTCTTGCTGAACCTCGCCGCCTCGGGCCTTTTGCTTCTCGCGCTCGATGCGCTCCTTGGCCGCTCTGTCTTCGGCCTCGGACAACGCCTTCTTCAGGGCCGCCACTTTGGTCGTGGCCCCTAGCAAAATTCATGAAGATCCTATGATCTAATGACCACTTTTTTCTTTATCAATATACAGACGGGGTATCACTTACCTTTGTTCTCTTCGAGCTACCTCTTGGTAAGGCCGAGCTCTTCCTCGGACCGCTCAAGGTCCCACTTCAGTTTGGAGACCTCTGCAGTACGAGCGGCAGCGGCCAGCAGCGAAGCCTGCTTATTCACATAGACATATTCTGATTAGACTCATGTGATTGTTATTTGATCCTCTGTTCGGCCTTTCTTTGCAAACACCGAACAGAGCATCAGGGGCTACTGTCTATGCTGTGATATTTTTGTTGGGGAATGTAGTAATTTCAAAAAAAATCCTATGCACACGCAAGGACATGGTGATGCATAGCAACGAGAGGGGAGAGTGTTGTCTACGTACCCTCTTAGACCGTAAGCGGAAGCGTTTATCAACGCGGTTGATGTAGTCGTACACCTTCACGATCCGTCCCGATCAAGTACTGAATGTACGGAACCTCCGCGTTCAGCACACGTTCAGCTCGATGACGTCCTCGCCTTCTCGATCCAGCAAGAGGGGCGAAGTAGTAGATGAGTTCCGGCAGCACGACGGCGTGGTGACAGTGTTGGTGAAGAACAATCTCCGCAGGGCTTCGCCTAAGCACTACGAAAACTATGATGGAGGATAAACTAGAGGGGGCGGGGTTGCCGGCACACGGCTTGGTGTTTCTTGATCTGTCTTGGGTGCTAGCCCTACCCCTCTATTTATATGTTGAGCCTTGGGGTCGAAACTTGGAGTAAAAGCCTCCACAAAGTCGGTTTTACCCGAAAGGCAAGAGTCCTTCTCGGACTCCAGGACCAGACGCCGCAATCCTTGGCGTCTGGCCCAGACGCCATGTGCCTCGGCGTCTAGCCCAGGGCCAGACGCCAGGGTCCCCGGTGTTTGGCCCCCTGGCCTCCGCAAAACTCCTTTTGCACCGACTTATAGCCCCGTGGGCCTAACCCCTTGGCCTAACCATATCATCCAATATATGAATCTTTACCTCCGGACCATTCCGGAGCTCCTCATCATGTCCGTCATCTCATCCGAGACTCCAAACAACATTCGGTCACCAACATACATAACTCATATAATACTATATCGTCAACGAACGTTAAGCGTGCGGACCCTACGGGTTCGAGAACTATGTAGACATGACCGAGACACTTCTCTGGTCAATAACCAATAGCGGAACCAGGATGCCCATATTAGTTCCTACATATTCTATGAAGATCTTTATCGGTCAAACCGCATAACAACATATGTTTGTTCCCTTTGTCATCGGTATGTTACTTGCCCGAGATTCGTTCATCGGTATCTCAATACCTAGTTCAATCTTGTTACCGGCAAGTCTCGTTACTCGTTCCGTAATACATCATCCCGCAACTAACTCATCAGTTACAATGCTTGCAAGGCTTATAGTGATGTGCATTACCGAGTGGGCCCAGAAATACCTCTCCGACAATTGGAGTGACAAATCCTAATCTCGAAATACGCCAACCCAACAAGAACCTTTGGAGACACCTGTAGAGCACCTTTATAATCACCCAGTTACGTTGTGACGTTTGGTAGACCGAGACACATCTCTGGTCAATAACCAATAGCGGAACCTGGATGCTCATATTGGTTCCTACATATTATACGAAGATCTTTATCGGTCAAACCGCATAACAACATACATTGTTCCCTTTGTCATCGGTATGTTACTTGCCCGAGATTCGATCGTCGGTATCACCATACCTAGTTCAATCTCATTACCGGCAAGTCTCTTTACTCGTTCCGTAATGCATCATTCCGCAACTAACTCACTAGTCACATTGCTTGCAAGGCTTATTGTGATGTGCATTACCAAGAGGGCCCAGAGATACCTCTCCGACAATCGGAGTGACAAATCCTAGTCCCATCTATGCCAACTCAACAAACACCATTGAAGACAGCTGTAGAGCATCTTTATAATCACCCAGTTACGTTGTGACGTTTGATAGCACACTAAGTGTTCCTCCGGTATTCGGGAGTTGCATAATCTCATAGTCAGAGGAACATGTATAAGTCATGAAGAAAGCAATAGCAATAAACTAAACGATCATAGTGCTAAGCTAACGGACGGGTCTTGTCCATCACATCATTCTCTAATGATGTGATCCCGTTCAGCAAATGACAACACATGTCTATGGTTAGGAAACTTAACCATCTTTGATTAACGAGCTAGTCTAGTAGAGGCATACTAGGGACACTCTGTTTGTCTATGTATTCACACATGTACTAGTTTGCCGATTAATACAATTCTAGCATCAATAATAAACATTTATCATGATATAAAGAAATATAAATAACAACTTTATTATTGCCTCTAGGGCATATTTCCTTCAGATATATAGTAACAATTTTTAGACAACTGAAGGGTCACCGTCCGGCACTCTGCTGCAAGACTCGGACAATCAAAACTTTTTCCAAATGGCTTCCAAAGGTCAAGGCCTAACATATTACGATTGGCAAGAATATATATGCTACCTTGGTGGCTGTGATAAACTGCAGAAATTACAATCAAACATATACCCACAAGGCCACAAACATCAAACACACCTGGTAGAGGTGTTCACCCTCGAGAGTGGAGTCTCTGGAACTCCCAAGACCATGAAGGAGATGATGTGAGAGTGTTGACATTGCTGGATCCATACAGTGAAGACCAGAACGAAAGAAAGGCATACCCAGCCTAGTGAAAGCAAATATAAGTCAAACTGTGATCCGATCAGACATGAAATAAAAGATAGCAGGACTCAAATATATTTTTACAACCAAATGGAGAGTTGGCTGTGATCATACATTAGACAAGGAATAGAGACAATGAAGAGGGCGAAGCTATTGATGGGAATCGGGTAGACTACAGTAGCACAAATTTAAAATTTTCTACCACATAATCAGGGGAACCCTAACTTTCACCCACCCCCTCCCCTCCCCCCCCGCACGGCCACCTCATACACCCACCCTCCCCTTGCCGCCGTCCGGCAAAGACCCATGCGCGTCGGTGGCGGCGGGGCCCCTCTTCCCCTCCCGGCGTATGGCTGCAGCCAGACATGCGGCAGCCCGGCGGAGGCATGGCGCTGATGCATGGCATGATGGCGGCGCGGGCGGGCGGCCAGGCCGTGGAGGCTGCATGGTGGGTTGCATGTGTGGAGCCGGGTTGGGGTTGGCTCCTGGGCGGCGGCATGTGCACGGATCGTCCTGCGGGCATGACCTCGGCCTTCCCTGGTCGGCTAGCAGTGTGGCACCCGGTGGCATCCTCTAGTGGCTACTGGAGAAGATCCGATTGTGGGCAGGGTCTCAGTGGGGGCTTTTTCCTTGCTGTGATATGGCAGTGGCGGCCTGGATCGTCAAGTCCAAGGCAGAGATGGCAGCGGTCCGTGCACGAGAGATGGAGGTTCTTCAAACATGTTAGAGATATACTTGCGATACATGTATTTGGTAGTCTAGGATTTATAATCCGTCTCCTACCTTATCTCCAGGAGAGGCTTCTTGCCCTTCAAGTCTTGTACTTAATATATACTCGCCCTCGAGGCTCAGTAATACATCCATGATATTCTGCACCAATATCCCTCTCTCCCTTCTAACATGGTATCATCCTAACCGATCCAACCCTAGCCACCACCCGACGCTTCCACTCCGCGCGCCGTCCCTGGGGCGGTCAGCCTCCACGATCGCCGCCGGGGGCCACGCGGCCTGTACCTAGGGTTCGTCTGCCGGTCATGTTGACCGGCTGCCCTAGAGAGTCTTTTTCCCGAGCCCTTGCTCCGGGTTTTTCTCTCTCCCATCGGTCATCTTAATCAACATTTTCTTTTTGGTTTTCCGATCTATGCTGGATCGGTTTGCATCGCCCGCCGCCGCCGTCGACCCTTGCATCTCTACTCCGACATCGACGTCGACTACACCGGCCGCTTCGTCATCAACCGTGCGGCAAGGCTACATGCGCCGCCCAAGGATGCCTTCGTGCGTCGCTACCGGCCGCTCGTCCGCGCGGTCTCCATCGCCAGTCCGTCTTCGTCGTCATCGCTCGGGACATCACCGACAATGTCGCCATCGACTCCAATCTGCACGTCATCCCCGATGTGGCGTGTACAGTGCCGTTGTTAGTGTGATCAACCGATCAAGCGCCTGTCTTCGCCAAGCACGTCCCCAAGCACGCGCCTACCGCCGATCGAGCGACTTGTTGCCGCCGCGTCGTCCCTTCGGACCGCTGCGTCACCGCCCGAGGTCTTCTCGCCGGCTGCCCCGACCCGCGCCGGTCCCGTCGACGCCCCTTCGGGCTGTCGTGTCGTGCCCCGCGGTCCACGCCGCCACCCCAAGATCCTTCCGTCAGCTACCCTCGTAACCGCCGCCGCCTTTGCGTCGCCCCTTAGGATTATCGCACCGCGACACGCAGTCCATGCCGCCTCCTTCCGGGCCATCGCCCTCGGCTAGTGGTTCTCCACGCGGCTGCTCCGACCTGTGAGCCGCCGTTACACCGCCTCTTCGGGTTGTAGCATTGCGAAACACAGTCACCACCGCCGCCCGAGGCCGTCCCCCGCGGTTGCACCGATCCACGCTCCGCCACTGCACCGCCCCTTCGGGTTGTAGCGCCGCGGACCGTGGTCCCCGCGATCTCCCCGAGGTGTTCTGCCGTCACCATGACTTGACCACCGCCGCAGCTTCGCTCCTTCGGGACGTAGCGCCGTGGCCCGTGGTCCACTGCCGTCCCTGCGCGTCGACCTCTCGTGGTATGCGCCGCGCCGCGTCCCTTGACACGGGAAAGCCATCGTCCGCACCGGTCTTCGTCATGCCGTCGGGTTCTTCGCTTACTTCGAGAACCACCGCCGCGCTACTAACTTAGCAGTCGCCGCCGCTCTTCCTCGGCCACCGCCGCCGCCGCTACCTCTATAGCCGCCGCCACCCGTCCACCCCCTTCGTCTTCATCCAGCACCAGCCCGTCGCCAGCGTCGCTGTCATCTACCCTGACCACTTCATCTACTCCGACCACCGTTGGTGACATCGGCCCCTAGGTCGATTGGCGTCACAACCATCGTCGAGTTTTCTTCTCTATTGGCCCTCCGATTCCTCGACATGGCGTACATCTTGTGCATGTCCCTCGTCTCCGCATGTCCGGTGCTGGCAACACCGATGTGTGCCTTCATCCACGACGTGTGCCCGGGCCTGGCAAGCCTAGTTGATGCCTCGTCAACTTCGTCTTCGTCCATCTACGCATGCCCGGTGCTGGCAACACCGATGTGTGCCTTCGTCCACGACGTGTCCCCGGACTTGGCACACTCGGCGTGACGCCTTGTCAACACCATCTTCCTTTTGGCGCACCACTACCTCGACACCACTGGACCCATGACTAACTCGGCGCCTCCTTGCGCCCGCGGCTCCACGACAACTTCCTCGACACCGGCTACCCCAACTCGACATCGACCATGGCATTCTTCGCACGGCTATCTCGACCACGACTACACCACCCACGCTCTCGGCTACCTCGACAATGGGACAAAGGGCTATCATCCACTAGAACAACTTGTCGACTTCCTCTGCAGTCAACGCGTCCGCGACGCGACACCGCCCACGACGCTCCGCTACGACTGCGGGGGCGAGGGGGGAGGGTATGTCAGCCCGTCGGCTGCTATTCTCTCCAGTCTGACCGTCCGCGATGCTCCTGTTGTTCGTAATGCTACCACTATGACTGCGGGGGGATGTTAGAGATATATTTGGGATACATGTATTTGGTAGTCTAGGATTTGTAATCCGTCTCCTACCTTATCTTCAGGAGAGGCTTCTTGCCCTCCAAGTCTTGTACTCAATATATACTCGCCCTCGAGGCTCAGTAGTACATCCATCATATTCCACACCAATATCCCTCTCTCCCTTCTAACAGAACAGATCTAGGTCTACATGCTTTCGGCTACTGCCAAGGCCCGTGGTGGCGGCGCTGTCTGCGTGTCGTTCCCTTCTTGAAGGTATTGCCGTGGAGAAGTTCAAGGCCACTCTCTGCTACCTCCGGGGGAAACCCTAGATCAGCAGATGGGATGCGCTCTGGTGTCGTTTCCCCTTTGGGGGCGTCATTCTTGGAGGTACACACGAGCTCGAGGGACCAGAGAACGGCTTCTTTGGTGAGCGGTTCTGCATCTTACACATTGATGTCGGAAGATCTCGGTGGCGTGGCGCTGTGGAGACTCGGCATCCGATGTGCGGAGATGGACTCGCGCAGGAGGAGGATGTTGTCTGGCGTCATAGTGGCGTCGATGGCAAAGAGGCCTGGCAAGGTCGATGCGTTAGTTTCTGCTCCAAAGATGGATTGGTGGAAGATGACGGTGATGGCACATGAGAGTGCGTCCGACCGGTTTGTGCTCCAAACCCAGTATGTGGCTTGGTTGGAGCATCTGACTTTAGATGATTAGGCATTTGTGCGATGTCTGTTTGGTATAGGCTCGGACTATCGGTACCCCTTCATCAAGTGGATAAGAGTAGCGACAGATGTTGCTAAGATGGTGGCTTGAGACTACCCGTTGTACTATTTTGTAAGGTCTTTATGAATAATTAATGAAATAGCCGCAAGCATCGCCCACATGCAGAGATCGGAGGTAATCCTCTTTTTTTAAAAAAACCAATATATTCATATAATCATTTCCGATAAGTTCAAACATGCAGTGAGGAACCTCACTGTACGTACAACAACTCACACACCTCAACACCCTTACAAAAACTAGCAATCGCATGGCAAGTTCGCAACTCGATTCACCTTGACGATCTAAATATTTTGGAGGCACTCCATAACTGTAATATGTTTCTCTTCAAATCAAGGAACGCAGACATATCCAGCCCCGGGGAAGATCGAAAGCGCTACATACAAACAATCGGTTTCATGTAAAACGGAATGTGAAGATCAACAACTAATGGAGGCTGCTTGAAGCTCAGCTTCTTCCACACTTAGGCATCTAGCCAACACATCCCAAGCAGAGAACAAAACATGCATCAACATGAAAATGGTATACCACCCCAACAGTTCCGAACTAGAAAATGGTATGAAAACATGCATCAACATGCCCATCGCATCGGAGGCGGAGACCAAAGTTGGTTTGCCACCATGGTGCCCTTATCGACGTAAGATTGCCCACCTGAGAGCATACTCACAGATTCTTACCTTAAAGGGAGGAGCCAACCGAACTAGATGTCCACGAAAGGATGCCTAAAAAATTTGTAGGAAAATCACGGAAGCATCAACAATACCCTCCCCTCTAAAAAAAGAAATATGTTTTCTGATATGACAAACCCTCTCAAGGAGAAATAACAACTTGGAATGTGTAATAGTCCGGACAATGTTCCTTGAGTGCTAGTAGGGTGTGTGTGGTCTTCGTCGGTTTTCCTTGATTAACCGTGCCATGTACGGTTTTTGGGTCCGGTTTTCCTTATTAACTGAATCAATTCTCTTTTTCTTAATGCAATGCGGGAGCTCCCCGCCCTTTGACGAGGTTTCGTCAAAATGTGTAATAGTCCGCATGTCAAAGAAGCTGAAGAAATCAAGCTGGAGTACATTTAACAAAAGGGTGTGGCTAGGTCTCAGTCGACTGAGACTTAACAAGTCTCAGTCAAGTAATATAACATGTAAAAAAAACTGAAAAGAAAATTTTGCACGCATCTCAATATAAGATCTGACGAGTAATAGTGCTGACTGAGACTTAACCAAGTCTCAGTCGACTGAAATTTAGACTATTAACAAAACTCTCATCCTACGTTAAATTCCACACAGGTCTAAGCGCAAGGGTCCCACCTAATACTAGGCGGCAAACTGTCAAACTCAAGGTAATTCAATGAAAGTCCGAGCAAGTTGCATGGTCAAGAAGTCAAAAGAGAAAATTAAATGAAAAGGAAAAGTCAAAAGAAGAGGCAATAAGAAGGCAGTGATACGCGTCCGCCGGATGATAAATCAATTAGATCCGCCGCCTTGGCAACCGTCAAATGAAGTCTGAAACAGCTGTTCGATCTGTCGCCTAGTCGGTCGAGGACCTTTGCAACAGCTACCCTGCTGCGCTTAGGGGCTTTACAACAAAGACCTTGTTGCAAAGGTCTGCCGAGATAGTAGTTGGCCGAGAGAGGCCACACCCTAGGCTAGAGCATAGACGCCGCATCACCGCCCCGCCATGGCCCGAGAGTCCTGGCCATGGAGCGTCGCCGCTCGATGGAGTTGTTGCTCCTCCTCCGCCTCAACCTTGCGAGCAGCCGCGAGCTCCACTCTAGCATGACGGCCACGACCTCTCACGGCGGGTGCTACTTTGGCGTTTTCTGCAACAGGAGCCATGTTTCTGAAACATGTCTCATGTTGCAATGTCCTATCTCTCACTCTCCAACGTCGGGCGCTCCTCCAACGCTTTCGACAATAGGGGCTACCTTTCTGAAACAATACCCGTGTTGCCCAAAAAAAAACCCTTCACCACCGAACATTTTTTTTCTTTCTGAAACAAAACGTCTATTGCATAAACCTTTTGAAACAAGACTCCTATTATATTGCAGAAAAACCTTCACCATTGAATTATTTTTCTTTCTTTCTGAAACTAGTCCTATGTTGCAAAAATCTACTGAAACAAGACCCTTGTTACGGGAAAAAAAACTGAGTGCACGTGATTTATGGCCAGCGTGAGCACTCGATCAGGATTGATCCGACGACTATGCAACCCGCGGATGCTACGCGTGCATCAGCCGGCTGAAGGATAGTGTTTTCCATAAGAAAACAGGCGCAAGTCCATAATAGACCCGTATGATAAGAGGCTCATCATGGACTATAGATCCCCTGTATGTGTGAACAAAATTTTACCAATGTGCTCTTCCTACTTACAACGACCATGCATTTCTCAAAGATAAAAAATACAACGACCATGCATTTGTCAAAGACTCCTAGCCTATATAAGCCCCCAACGTGGCATGCAAACGTCCACTATCACTATAACTCGAGGGTAGATGTCTCCAGCGGATCCGTGAAGGCCTTGGATATTCGGGATGGATCTGAGGGGACTCAAAATGCTCAGATTATGTCGAGAGAGGCAGAGCCTCAAGGAGATCTTGTCTTCGAACAGACACACTAGTCAAGTACTTCTATCATCTAAAGGAGGGGGGTTTCCAGCGGGGATCGGTACTTTGTCTGGCGTGGTTCATTGTTGGCCGGTCGCTCACTATCTAGAAATGATGGCCCTAAATTTGATTTGAGATAAACCCTTCATTGCATCTCCTCACCTAGTTTTACATAGCGGTCCCATGAGAGAAGCCCCCTACTTTCGGACATGTGGAACTTAGCTATCATTGAACAAAATGTGTTACTCTCCTGATATGTCATGATGATATTCAGGGACAATAATTAATAACTAATGGCTACGAGAAAATATAATTATCTATATGATTGCCTCTAGGGCACATCTCCAACAACGACTTCGGTTGAAGATAATATACAAGCATCTGGAACGCATAGCGATATGTTTGTCTCATGTCTACGAGCACGCATGTCTTTTTTCTTGATTTAAGAACAGAAAGTGTTACTTACCCCTGGCCCGTTTTGAGGCAATTGGTGGCGAAAACAATAGTACGTAGAGACTGGAGTGTGGATATTGTTGAGTTGAATTCTCTCATCGAAAGGGATGTCTCCTTTTATAGGGTCCATGTTGTAACAGTCCACTAACAACAACATGATTCTTGAGCTGCCTAAATCTCAGGAACCGTTACTTCTCCGGTGGTATGCAACGTTCTAACCAACCTAGGAGTTGCGTCGCTCTCTGTTGTCATGCGTGTGGATAAGGCAAAACCGCCCATGAAAAAAAGAACTATGTCGTACAAGCAACAAGCCACACGAGTATCTCATACTAATATTTCCTTTGTTTTCTCATATGTCTTTGAGGGGCGGTGTGTGTGGCGGCGTGGGAACTGGATCCTCTAATATTGAGAAAAAAAGTTAGAGAAGCTATAATACTCTAACTTTCCCTGTTTCTATCCATATGATTATGGATAAAACGATTTAAATTAATTTGCAAACTGATGATCTACTCTGTACATTTATAGTAATTAGATACAAACAAATTGATGGTGAAAAAAAATTAATTTAAATTATTTATATCTATATAGTAAATACCAAACGTAAACAATCTGTTAACTACCTACTAACAGTCTCTAACTTCCCTTCTTTATTTTACACTAGGCTAGCACTATAGCACCGTGACTTTCCTTCTTTCTGTTAGAGGATCCGGTTCCGGCGGCGTGGGGGTGGAGGGGGGGGGGGGGAACAACTTTTCATTAAGCCGCATAACAGCAGGATATAGTACACCCTCTGTCCACTATTGTAAGACATTTTTGCAGTTCAATTTAAACTGCCAAAACGTCTTACATAAGTGAATTAATAGAGATAGCATCATATTACAGAACAGAATGAACAGCTGAAAACGCGAGGAGATGTTGGTCTAAAACCTAAAGGGGTGCAGCAGGGAGGATGGCCCTTCTTAGCTTCTCGCCATCTCACATGCAAATTCTACACAAACGGTGTAACTGATAAATAACACCTTGCCGGACTACCTGCAATTTCGATAGAATTACCATCATCACTCATCAACAGATAGTACAAGGTGAATTGCTAGAGATTGAGCTGGATGTATATATCATCGCAGCTCATCCGGTAGATCGAGAGAAGAGCCATGAAACTATGCAAATGGGCGGGCCGGCAGATCGAGAAGAATATGTGGGGGCACGTAAAGCAGCTAGCTACTGATCCCCTTGCTCCGCGCCGCAGTTGGTGATGGCCTGCTGCACCGCCCGCCTGATGACATCCTCATCCACACTCGCCGCCTGGTTCTGCATCACCATATCGAGACAAAAATAACCGAGCATCAGCACAGATAATTACGATCCATCCATCAGTCGGTCGCACGCCGTGTCGCTAGTCACGACACCATCGAATTATTGATGAGATAATTGTAGGTTTATGGTTCAGACTATATATGGGCAGCAGAGGTGGATAGAACATGTTGGTCTGCTTTACAGTTGAGTTCGATCGGGGATCAGTTCATGATTGAGGAGGCATTGTCGCGTAGGGGTATGTTTGTACGTACGTACGTACCTCTCCTCCTCCGACGGCCTCGAGGCGGAACGTATCGGCGCAGGACGCCGTGGCCTGGAGCACGGTGAGGCCCAGCTCCTCGAACGCCTCCAGCACGGCGACGAGCAGCCCGGGGCAGCTCTTGTCGGAGGACACGTTCACGAGGAACCCATGCCCTAGGGCTTCCACGCTCACCTGCACAAGTGCAGTGCAGATGCACGCAATAATTGATTATAAATCATTAATCTTACATCATACCCCACTGTATTACTATGTGCCACAGTGCTCTCCCGTTCATAGTACATAACCTAAGCTTCAGAACCGGATAATTCAGGTCCTCCATACAGTATGCATACACAGTGCGGTGATAGGTGTGTGCGCGTACCGTGGGGAAAGAGTTCTGCTTGTGCGAGTGCGCGTATTCCTCGCGTGCGATCTCCTGGTTGAGCCTCGCGATCTTCTGCTTCAGCCCCTTGATGTACTCCGACGCGTCCATGACTATGGAAGGATTGCTCAGCTGCACCGCGATTTTAGATTTAAAAACAGACATCAAGCTAATGGCAGCATAAGATCACACCAAGGGCACCGAAAAGAGGCGTGGGTTACCGCGTGGGAGTGAGTGATGGAGCGCAGAATCTGCATCTTCTCCTGTAGAGCAGCTGCTGCCTTCTTGCGCTCCCTTGACATTATGCCCCTCTCTCTGATTGTCTCTTCAGTTAATCCTTCACGTGCTAATCCAAATGGGGGGGGGGGGGGGGGGGGGGGGGGGGGGGGGGGGGGGGGGGGGGAGAGAGAGAGCTGCTTCAAGGGGATGAGGATGAAGAAGCTCCGGGCGCACACGTCTTTATATAGTGATCGCCGGAGGTGGTCGCTCACGTGACCTTATTGCGGTTCAGGGAATTGGATGGAAGATGGGATGACGAGGAGAGATTCGATTCTAGGTAGTAGGTTCAAAACTCGGTTTGGCTCTTCCTCCGGCTCTTCTTTCCTTTCCATGCATATATGCCGCCGAGAAATGTAAAGTGTACCGTCAGTTGCTGCCCACCCCGTGCCCACTGTGTGTGTGTTTCTTGCATGCGGATGCATGTATACAACAGTTTTTTGAGATGCACCGGTTTAAAAAACAATATCATTTCTGAAAATTCCAGGGTGGTCGACCATGGGACACCCTTTCCACCCTGTAAATCATTGGCGTCGCTGCAGCAATATGAAAGTCGCGCAACAAGGCATGTTTTGGAGGAAAGTTAATTCATTCCCTAGCTAAACTAATTTGTCATGCATGTGCCTTCATCGAATACTGTTTAAGGGCATCTCTAGCCGATCATCTATACTAAAAGTACCAAAACAACTTCCTATCCCACTTTACTATTTGTTTTTAGGGAAATCTCTATTCCACGGCTAGCAGATCCCTATCCTATAAATTTTAGTTTCGCAAACTTTGAAATTTAAGTATCGCTCAAACAATTCGAACAAATTGATCATATTTCAACATAAACTAGAGAATTTAAATGCATCACATCACAAATATAGAGATCTTGTAGTTACATGTACTCGCTTCCTCTTTGCTTGACTCTCATCGATCTCCCTCGACCTCCTCCTCCTCCTCCTCCTCCTCATCCATCATCTCGACTTATCTCTTTTGATTATAGGGCATAGTCATTCGATTGTCAACAAGCCCAAGTGTGTGGCTTGAATTCAATTCATTCATGAAAACTTCAGCATCATTGTTCGTTTCCTCACTACAAAAGTAATGTCAAATCTAGGGTTTGATCCCTCGGGATGGGTGGCGGTGAAACCGCCCCACCAATTACCCACTCAAACGCATGTAAGAGGTAATTAAGGTGCAAACAATATATGTTCCACCTTGCTACAAAATCAATGATGGAGATTTTGTCCTCTTAAAATAACAGTTTTTTTTCTTCTCATATCACCCTCTTAGCCGGGTTCCAATATCTATCAGTAACTAAGAGAAATGACACGTAGACTCGGGTACATTGGACCATATTAAAGGTCAGCTTGTGATCTGCACTCTGCGCATATAGGATGGACCAACGTGCTATATTCATTCCAAACGATGGCAACGACCTCTTCCCCTTCCCCACCCCCTCGCCCCTCTGCCGGTAGAATTGTATGTGCGGTATTCACTGAATTCAACACAATTTGATCAAGGTCTAGAAAATTCATATATAGGTCATTTTGGCGCCCAACAGTTTTTTTTCCCGGACGGAAAAGGAAAGCTTGGCAGAGACTGGTTTGAACCGCTCCTCTTTCGGCAGTCGGGCCGGGAGAGCGATGTGCATTAATCTAGTCCAAACATTTTCGGGAAGCGCCAACCCTCTTTTGGGAAAGGAAATAAAGTAAAACCGAAAGTGGACAAGTTGGGAAGTTGGAATTAATATGCCCGTGTACTGTACGTACGTTGTAGGCTTGCTGGCTGGCACCGGCTCGTCGATGGTGGCGGCATGCATGGCACGGGCCGCGCGGCCCTTTCCCCCGCGTCGACGCACGGGTCGCCTGGCTCATTCGCCGGCGGGCGCCACCACTAACATGGCATGTACGTACGTCGCATACATACACACACACCACCACCACCCACGCGTAGAGTCTGGTCGACGGCTCCGCCTCCACCTCATCATTCTCTGTATGTCTGGCACTGGAGACACACATGCGCGCGTCCTATTTACGTCGGGATGGCGCGCGCACGTTCGGTGGCGTGTGGGCTTGAGCTCCCCTCCGGCGGTGGTCGAGGCCGTCAGAGGGATGGGAGGGCAACGATGGATCGATGGTGGTGGGGGATCAGGGCGTGCCAAGGACGAGGGTGCTCTCGACCGGCCGGAATTCCGTCCGTATATCCAGGGGGAGATCGGCGGGGCTTGCATGCGATGCCGAACGCCGATCGGGATGCCTGCTTGTAGGAGTAGTTTGTTTAATCCGAGTGGGACGTACGTACGCGTCTTCTTGGTACTGATTGATTGGGTCGTGGTCTTGGACTGTTGGTGGAGGACCGGGATTTATTCACGTACGTACGACCACGGTCTCCGTAGGAAAGGAAATTGATCAATGGCCAGGTGACAACGGTCATGCATTGCGTTGTTGCATAGATTGGGTGTTTGTTGAGCCCAGAGACCTACTTATTAGAGGGCGAAACTTGAGGTATGAATAGATCCAACTTACAACTACACGCCAATTTCATTTGTATTTGATCGACCATTCCAGCCAGCCTTTCTTTTCGACTACGTAGATGTAGAAATCACGGGCTCCTGCCAAAGGTGGCACCGTGTCCGGCAATAACCATCTTGCCTCTATCTGCTCTGTGGATGGATGAGCCTGTGTCCGGACGTGGTCAGCTCGATGGATGGATCGATCGATAAGCGTGCGCTGCGCCCCCGTCCAATCTCCAATGGGGGCGTCCATCGATCGATCGGCCTCAGCGGTCACAGCTAGCTAGGCGTACTTGGACCTCGGTCACATGACCGTGTCGACGCATGCCTAGGCCATGGGGCGGAGCGGCAGAGCAGAGCTCGCCGTACGCCCGCGCGCACCCGTCCATGCACGCGCGAACGTACTCTCGTGACCGCCAGCCAGGGCGCTCCCCCATTGGCCGCCCGCCCGGAACCTTGCATGCACGCATGCATGGGCATGCGGCCTCTGCGTCGGCGTACTCGCAATCCAACGCCCTAGCTCCGCGGACGGATCACATGCATGCATGCGATGATGCGATGAGCGCTGGCTCGTCTCCCCCGGCGGGCCTGGCTGACTGACACGCGCGAGGACGGACGGCGGATTCCTTTGCCCGCGGATCCTATGAAACAAGGCACGCTACGCACCGTGCTCGCCGGAAATCCGGGTGGAGGAGAATGTGACGCTGCCAGAGACTGCCAGCACGGGAAACTACATTCCATGCCCGTGGCATCCCATCACCCCTGCGCCTTTTTGGAGGCATGTTTCCGTTCCCTCTGTCTCCGGTGGCAGCGACATTCCGCGCCCGCATGGCCGCACTCCCCTATTCCATTGGGGAGCTCAGCCTCAGCTAGCTAGAGGCCGGCCCACGTGAGGGTGAGACCGACGGTATACGCCACCGGCCGGCCTGGGTGGACGTACAGGCTGCTAGCTGTGCTTACGTTTCGGCCGCATGGAATTTTGACAAACGTCTCGTGAGCTCGGCCTGTCCTCAGCTTGTTCTATGTGCCTGCGCGAGCAAGCAAAGTACTCGCATGCATAAATGCATTTGGGCAGTATCCATGTAAAATCTGACTTTTTGTCTTGCATGCGGCATCAAATGTGCAGTCCTTCGTCTCTTCTTCGCTCTATTCTGCTTTTAGTTTTTCTATGTAAACACAAGTACCCTTAAGTCTTTTCCTCAAAAAAAAAGTACCCTTAAGTCTACTGTTTTTTTTTTGCAGGGTGAAAAGGAGTTTATTCTAAAATTATAGGGTTACAATCTCGAGACAACTGCTCCTCACAACATGGAGGACTCGAGTTCAGCCATACCGCAGTGCGACACTCGGTACGGCTATAATGTGCCAGAAAATGTGTTACCCTATTTTGCTCTCTACCAATTTTACAAGTACCCTTAAGTCTACTATTACAAAATGTGTACGTGCAATGCATGTTGCTATAAGGTAGGATGTCAATTGCACGTCAATATTATATTGGGTATTAATTGTGCATTAATATATGATTAAAGTTCACATCGACATTTGGTATGCTATTAACTATTCGTTAATCATATTGAGCGCTCATCATTGAAGCAATCTACGTCGTTGAATTGGTATGGTTTGATGGACCAAATTAGTTTTTTTAGACAATCTCGCGAAGCTTTATTAAGTCGTCACAATGTTTACATGGAAGAATTAAGAGAACCGAGTTGACCTAACCAAACATGGCGGCCAGCCCCTAACGATAACGCATGCTTCACTAAATTATGAGCCTCGGTATTCGAGCTCCTAAATTTATGGATGAAATTACAAGTATGAAAAAGTACAAAACGGTCCTTAATCTCCTGGACGATTGCACCATATACTGCTCCACTACTTTGCTGGATGGTTTGATGGACCAAATTAGTTGGATTTGTCTCTTTGGATCTTTTTATATTGGTATATACTAGTATATACTCTCTCTGTCCGGAATTAATTGTCCCTGAAATGAGTGAATCTACACACTACAACACGTCTAGATAAACTCATTTCAGCGATAGTTAATTCAGAACGGAAGTAATAATATATAGATAGGTATAGATATGGATTTAAATGAAGAAAACAAATAGTAAATGGAAAACACCTGTTTTTGGTATCTAGGCTATAAGGTTGGTGTCTTGATTTTATTACCACACATTCTTGGTTCCACGAATGTTTAACCGTTCTGAACTAATCCTTCACCCAGCTACCCCATTGAAAGTCATTTTGATCATCACATGAAGGCGATTCCACACATGTGGCAGCCAGCGAACACACACACAAAATATGGGGAAATATAAAAAGGAAATAACTCAACTAGTTTGAAAAAAAAGAGCAAACAAGAAACAAATTAAGCACATAATGGGGAAGATTCAAGTTACTAAGGAAAGTCAAATCTATTTTTAAACAATTTTTTGAATGAAAAATCGCAAGAAAAAATAACTTTAAGGGAATTTTCGAAATAGCATGCACTAATAAATATAAGAAGTAGTGTAAAAAGAAAAAGAAAACTTTTGGGATTTATCAATTGCATGATATATTTCAATAGTTATACATTTAAAATATCCTAAAAATATCTTTGATGATGATTGTGTGTGTGTGTGTGTGTGTGTGTGTGTTTTGCATTTTCATTAATTTTTGTTTAGTTGTGCTGATAGGGCTACCTGTTGTGCAAAATCGTCGCCACCTCATATCAAAGCAGCTTCTAATCAGGCAAGAGACCAAATCTAGGCGGCTTTCATATTAAAGGACCAAAAGTGTCTGATATTACAGTTATGGGTCAAGCTTAAACTTTGGCAGTTCTCGACGAACCAAAAAATGTTACTTTACTTTCCAAAAGAAGATAAGAAGACATAAGATCGAAAGACTTTGTAGTAACATTCGCAATAGGTAGAAACTAGGTTGGTTAGGCCATGGACCATGGGTTGTGGGTACTAGTTCAACTGCGTATGAATTCAAAATTTGGTCATTTCTTCGCATGTTCTCCAACTATTTGCATCACATTAATTAAATGGTTCAATAAATAATGGGACACCACTCTCCTTACCATTACATATTTGTATGTGATCCAAGCTAGATATTATGATAAGCACATGGATCCATGTGTTCATCATGCATAACTGAGTATTAGGGCATCTCCAACAGTCGTATGATTATCGTTGGTTAAATTGCCACCTAGACTATTTTGATGACATGGTGAGGGATTCCTCGATTAGGGGGTTCCCGGATATCCGGGCTATGTGATGTGGGCCGGACTCGTGGGCCGTGAAGATACAAGATGGAAGGCGTTCCCCCGTGTCCGGATGGGACTACCCTTGGCGTGGAAGGCAAGCTTGACATTCGGATATGAAGATTCCTTTCTCTGTAAACCGACTCTGTATAACCCTAACCCCTCCGGTGTCTATATAAACCGGAGGGTTTAGTCCGTAGAGGCAGGAATAGTCATACAGGCTAGACATCTAGGGTTTAGCCATCCCATTCTCGAGGTAGATCAACTCTTGTAACCCTTATACTCATCAAAGTCAATCAAGCAGGAAGTAGGGTATTACCTCCATCAAGAGGGACCGAACCTGGGTAAACATCGTGTCCCCTGCCTCTTGTTATCTTCGATCCTTAGACGCACAGTTCGGGACCCCCTACCCGATATCTGCCGGTTTTGACACCGACATTGGTGCTTTCATTGAGAGTTCCTCTGTGATGTCAGCAGAAGGTTCGATGGCTCCGTCAATCATCTACAACAATGCCGCCGTGAAGGAGACTTTTCTCCCCGGCAAGATTTTTATATTTGGCGGCTTCGCGCTACGTGCCAACTTGATTGGCCACCTCGAGCAGATCGATAGGTACGCCCCTGGTCATCAGATCAATTTTGGGAACCTAAACTATGTCGCAGACATCCGAGGAGACTTGATCATAGAAGGGTTCGCGACCCCAATTATCGCTCTGGCCTTGGATCTAGAACAGGTTGTCAGGTCCGAAGACGGGAGTTTCGAGCCCGCAGGACTCTCTACAACTATGGAATTTTCTACCGGAGATCCGGAGGGGGTGAGGGAGTCCTGGACTAAGTGGTCCTCGGGCGTCCGACCTGTTATCTATTGGGCCGGACTGATGGGCTGTGAAGACATGAAGGCCGAAGACTATACCTGAGTCCGGATTGGACTCTCCTTGGCGTGGAAGGCAAGCTTGGCGACCAACTATGAAGATTCCTTCTTATGTAACCGACTCTATGTAAACCCTAGATCCCCCCGGTGTCTATATAAACCGGAAGGGTTAGTCCGGAAAGGATATATATTCATTACCATAGTCATATAGGCTAGGCTTCTAGGGTTTAGCCATCACGATCTCGTGGTAGATCAACTCTTATAACACTCATATCCATCAATATCAATCAAGTAGGACGTAGGGTATTACCTTCCTAGAGAGGGCCCGAACCTGGGTAAACATCGTGTCCCCTGCCTCCTGTTACCATCGATCCTAGACGCACAGTTCGGGACCCCCTACCCGAGATCCGCCAGTTTTGACACCGACATTGGTGCTTTCATTGAGAGTTCCACTATGTCGTCTACGAAAGGTTCGATGGCCCCTTCAATCGTCTATAGCGACACTGTCCAAGGAGAAACCTTCCTCCCCGGACAGATTTTCGTGTTCGGCGACTTCGTATTGCGGGCCAACTCGCTTAGCCATCTGGAGCAGATCGATAGCTACGCCCCTGGCCACCAGATTAGATTTGGAAGCTTGAACTACGTCGCGGATATCCATGGAGACTTGATCTTCAATGGATTTGAGACCGCGGCGATCGCTCCGCCTCGCTCTGATGAACATGACTTAAATCTGTCATCGGATCACATCTAGGGGATGGTCCCTGTTGCTGCAACAGCCTTAGAACCGGAGCAGATCGTGCCATCTGAAGTCACAGAGTCCCCGGCGTTGGAGCCGCACATGGACTCGGCACCTCGCGATATTTGCACCAATAGAACTCCGGATTCGTCTCCGGCTATAAGTCCCGGACCGGGTACGCCCGTGGACACCGAGCTGGATCATTTATCGATTTTCGGATTTAGCGCCGCAGACATCTTCCAACACTCACCTTTTGGTGATGTGCTAAACTCTTTAAAGAACTTGTGCTTGGAGAAGGACTCACAGCCGAACTATGTTCGGTTCGAGACAGAGGCTGATGATGGGAAATTTTGTTTCCCACCCGCCACCCACTTCATAGCCACCGTCGATGATTTAACCGACGTGCTCGATTACGGCTCCGAAGACATCGACGGTATGAAGACGATGCCGACCAGGAGCAAGACCAAAACCCGCCATTTACTGGACGTTGGACGGCCACCTCTTCGTATGATGTATACATGGTCGACACACCTAAAAAAGCTAGCGACGATGACAAAGGAGATCCAGTTGTGAATAAACCTTCTGAGACACAGTCCAAGCGTCGGTGCCCTAAACGCCGCTCTAAGCCTCGTCGCTCCAATGACGGAAATACCGGCACCGGAGAGAATAGTACTCTGGGCGACGCCGAAAACAACGAAGACCCTGTCGGGGCTGCATCCGAATAGGAGGAACAAGACAACGGGCAAGATAACCCTGATAATCAGACCATGCCCAATGAGCCAGACGATGATAGTTATCGTCCAGACTCCGAGGATGATGAGAGCCTCGGCAATGAGGACATCATCGTGCCTGAGGCACCCCTCGAGCAGGAGCGCTTCAAGCGCCAGCTAATAGCCACCGCAAGAAGCTTGAAGAAGAAGAAGCAGCAGCTTCAAGCTGATCAAGACCTGCTCATTTATAGGTGGACTAGTGTCCTGGCAGCCAAAGAATACGGCCTCAAGCACCCAGCCAAGAGTTACCCAAAGCGTAGACTGCTACCTCAGTTCGATGAGGAGGCACCAAATCCCATACCTCCCTCACGTAATGCGGACCGACCACCACGCGGTCGGGATAGTGTGGCGGATCGACCACCCCACGGTCGGGATAAAGCGGCAACTCAAGCCGAACAACAGCCCGCCCCACCACCTCGCAAAAACAGGGACATAACAGCTCGGGACCATACATACGACTTTTGGCAGGAGCTGGACAGTAGAGCAGAACACACCATATCAATCTATGGATCGCGAGGACGCTTCCCGACTCGGGATGACGGCTACCTATTCGAGCGTGACAAACCTAGTCACACCCGGGCCGATGACCGCAGACGCACTCCATCGGAGGTGCGCCGTGATGCGGCCCGACATAGAGGCGCCGCACACCCTCTCTGCTTCACAGATGAGGTGCTGGATCACGACTTCCCCGAGGGGTTCAAGCCCGTCAATATTGAATCACACGACGGAACAACCGAGCCCGCAGTATGGATTGAGGACTTTATTCTCCACATCCACATGGCCCGTGGAGACGACCTCCACGCCATCAAATACCTCCCACTGAAACTCAAAGGGCCAGCTAGACACTGGCTGAATAGCCAGCCCGAGAATTCCATCGGCAGCTGGGAGGACCTGGAAGAGGCCTTTCTTGACAACTTCCAAGATACATATGTCCGGCCACCCGATGTCGATGACTTAAGCCACATAGTTCAACAACCTGGAGAATCAGCCAAAAAATTTTGGACTAGGTTCCTAACCAAAAAGAACCAGATCATTGACTATCCGGATGCCGAAGCCCTAGCGGCCTTTAAACACAGCATCCGTGACGAATGGCTAGCACGCCACCTCAGCCAAGAAAAGCCGAAGTCCATGGTAGCCCTTACGGCACTCATGACCCGCTTTTGTGCGGGAGAGGATAGCTGGCTGGCTCGTAGCAAAAACACAGCCAGCGAGACAGGCCCCTCCGAGGCCAAGAACAACTCCGGAAAGATCCGGCGCAACAGACACAAACGCCGAAGCAATGGCGACAACACCGATGACACCACCGTCAACGCCGGATTCAGCGGCTCCAAGTACGGACAGCGAAAGAAGCCCTACAAAAGGAACAGCAAGGGACCATCCATACTGGATCACATACTCGATCATCCGTGCCAGATACATGGTACCCCAGATAAACAAGCCAATCACACCAACAGAGACTGTTGGGTTTTCAAACAGGCTGGCAAGTTAAATACCGAAAACAAAGAAAAGGGATCACAAAGTGAGGACGAGGACGAAGAGCCCCGTCAGCCGAACACCGGAGGGCAGAAGAAATTTCCCCCTCAAGTCAAAATGGTGAACATGATATACGCTACACACATCCCCAAAAGGGAGCGCAAGCGGGCACTTAGGGATGTCTACACGGTAGAGCCAGTCACCCCAAAATTCAATATGTGGTCGTCATTCCCGATCACCTTCGATCGTCGAGATCATCCAACTAGTATCCGGCATGGCGGTTCAGCCGCACTGGTCCTCGACCCAATCATCGATGGATTTCACCTAACACGAGTCCTAATGGACGGCGGTAGCAGCCTCAACCTGCTCTATCAGGATACAGTGCGGAAGATGGGCATTAGTCCCTCATGAATCAAATCCACAAAGACTACCTTTAAAGGAGTCATACCAGGCATTGAGGCCCGCTGCACGGGCTCAATCACGCTGGAGGTGGTCTTCGGTTCCCCGGACAACTTCCGAAGCGAGGAGTTAATCTTCGATATCGTCCCCTTCCGCAGTGGCTACCATGCACTACTCGGACAAACCGCGTTTGCTAGATTCAACGCGGTACCACACTATGCTTATCTCAAGCTGAAGATGCCCGGTCCGCGTGGCGTCATAACAGTCAACGGAAACACAGAACGCTCCCTCCGGACAGAGGAGCACACCGCCGCCCTAGCAGCAAAGGTACAAAGCGGCCGTCTCAAGCAGAATCATAGTCTGGCTGCCGAGCCCCAGGACATCATTAAGAGGGTCCGAACTACACTGCAACAGGACAACGCGGCTCGTCAAGAGCTCGATTAGCAATTCGGCCTCCGTCCCAATCCCGATGAGGTAGTGGAATTCATACCATGCGTCCATAACTATGCACTCAAAATTCCATGGGCATCGACGGAGGCACAAGCTATCTGGGGATCCACGGTTCGGCCAGACCGATCCCGGACACACATATAACTTTACTATCTCCTTTTCCCTTGTTTCAGGTTTCTCCTATGGGGGCCTCCTTCGATGGCCTGATTAACGATCCCGTCAAAGGACAAACACACCGGATTGACACGGAGCACAGGCGCACATGGGAAGCCCTAGAGGCTAACCGTTTTTCAGGACCCACGCGCAGTCCGCCTTCGGGTATGGCATGTCAAATAGCCGGTTGCTTATTGCATTATTTTGTACCAATGTGCTTGGATGCATTAACCCAACTATAATGGAAACAGTTCATGATCCAAGTTCAAGGGCTCCGGATCCTATCTCTGTCCTCCCTCTGTTTTCCTTTATATTACTTATTTCCTAGCAGCCGTACACTCTGGTACGTTTCATATTAGCCAGGGGCTCCCCATCGCCCCACGATACGGCAACAAAGTCCGAACAATCCCTAAAGATAAGTTCGGCACCCTGAATTTAGCATTATATGCATTGGCTCCAAATCATGTCTTTGGTCAATAGTTGGGTTGCCCGACTCCTGTGCTTGCTACCCTACGTTCCACTAAATCAGCTAGGGTAGTAAAGGGAGAACTACTGCGATTGTGCCCTGTCCTTGACCAGATGAGCACCTCAGTAGAGAAAGCCAAAAACTGACTGTAGTGATACGGCGAGAGCCGGTCAGCTGTTCGAGGGTCACAAATCGTTGGAGATTTTTTCCGCATTATGCGAAAGATCGGCACTTCCCGATCAGATGCTGACAGCACCCTGGTTCGAACCAGGGGCCGCACCTACGCTTTATTATAAAACTCCTATGGCTAAGTGAGGGTGTTTAAGCCGTACAGTATGATTGCCTTGTTCGTTGCGCTAAACAACTCCTTCAAGGACCATATAATTGGATCAAGATTGTTTAGATTCCATCCCGAACACCTCTGTACTACCTACGTGAGGGCAGAAGCCGACGACTGGCCAACCCTCAGATTACATACAACACGACCGCACATGAGGAAACAATTCAAAGCATAACAATATTACATTACAAAACAGGCTTTGTTCCCATAATACAAGGCAAAGGTAACATGAATACATTTATTCAAATACAATGTCCTGCGAACATTGTGCTGCCGCAAGGCGAGAACCCTCCAAGACATCCGCAAAATACCGTTCGGGTGTGCGGTGTTCCTTGCTCTCCGGTGGCCCTCTGGTCACCTCGACGGTGTCCATCTTCGCCCACCACATCTTGCAACGGGAGAAGGCCATGCGCACACCTTCAATGCAGGCCGAGCGCTTGACGACGTCCAGCCGAGGACAGGCGTTCACCATCCACCTCATGAGTCTGAAGTAGCTGCTTGGCATAGCTTCGGCTAGCCATAGCTGGATTATGAATCCTTCATGGCTAGTTCGGCCACCCTATGCAGCTCCACCAACTGTTTCAGCTGATCGGTGAAGGACACGGGATGCTCTGGCACCGCATACTGCGACCAGAATAGCTTCTCCGTAGAACCCCCTCCGCCGGCTCGGTAGAACTCCGCGGCGTCTGATACACCGCGGGGTAAATCTGCAAAAGCTCCTGGGGAACTTCGAACCCGGGTTAGTAAAAGGTACTGCTTCTCCGCATACTTGCTTTGCATCTTAAATGCCTTACTCGCCGTAATCTTCTTGGCCTCCTGGATCTCCTGGAGGGCAGCTTGGGCCTCATTCCGTGCGGTCTCCGCGCTCTAACGAGCCTTGGCGAGTTCGGTCCCTTGAACCGACGCATCATGCTTCAAGGCTTCGCATTTCTTGACTGCATCCTGGAGCTCCTGCTGGATTTCTTTGACCCGGGCCTTGGACTTCTTACGAGCGGTTTGCTGCTGGACAGCCTTCTCCTCAGCCTCGCCCAGGGCCTTCTTCAGGGCCTCGACCTCGATCGCAGCTCCTGCACATATTACGACACAATAGTCAATATACAGTGCGTATCCTTTCTAAACACACAACAAGTCATCACTCACCTTGCTTCTCCTGGAGCCGAACCTTAACCTCGCCGAGCTCATTCTCGGTCTGCTCCAGCCTCTGCCTCAGCTCACAGACTTCGGCAGCATGGGAGGTCATGGCCAACAGCGACGCCTTCTTATTCATACAAATTACGTTAGTCTCCTACAACAGATGATTGATCCTCTGTCCGGTTCTTCTTGCCGAACACCGGACAGTGTCTCAGGGGCTACTGGCTACACGGGTTTTTTATCTTTCTTACCTCGAAACCTGTCAACAGGCTGCTGCAGGCTTCATTCAGTCCACTCTTGCCGGACTGAATCTTCTCGATCACCGCACGCATAAGGACACGGTGCTCGTCCACGACAAAGGCGCCTTGAAGCGCCTCCATCAGGTTATCTATTGCCCCTGGATGGACAAGGGCCACCGGTGGAAGCGGCGCATACCCCTCCTTCAAAGGGGGTTGCTTGCCCGACTCCGGAGCCATATGGGCCTCCAGAATCGTATTCGGCTGAGGGCCGAACTGGATACGGCCCTCTACGCCAATCTCCATGGGGATCGGCTCCCCCATGTGTCCGGCAGTGGAGATCTCACCTTGTGGCGCCTCCCGGACAGCGTCCTGGGCTCCTCCCCGGTTCGGAGCGGTCCTCCGGATAACACTTCGGTGTCATCCCTAGCCCCGGGGGAATAAGCAGGCGATGGCGACATGCTCGCCATCTCCGACGGAGCCAACGAACCTCCAGATGAGGATCGCTGGATAAGGTCGTGGGCCGGACTGCAATAGCATAATTAACTATGTCATGATAATGAAGAGACTGGGCTAGATGTGCGCATGAGTGAGCCGTGTCACTTAAGATGCGGCCTGGGGCTTAGTGCAGGGGCGTTTCTCCAGACTGCTATCCACGTCCCACGCGGTGTTGACCGCTGGGACGCTCTTCCCCTTCTTGGGCGTGTCCGCCTCCGGATGCGCCGAAGCCGCCCTCTTCTTCTTCCTCTCCTCGAGGGGAGGGTTGTTTTCTTCCTCCTCCTCCTCTTCCTCGCCGTTGTCCTCAGGGACAGAGGAATGGGCTTCGTCGTCTTCGGACGTCACGTCCGAAGTGCCCTTGCGACGGGGGCCACCCTTGGCCCCTTGGCCTTCTTCTTGGACTTCTTCTCCGGTGCCTTATAAGGCGCCGGCACCAGCATCTTCGCTAGACGTGGGATGACCGGTTCTTCAGGCAGCGGAGCCGGACACTGGATCCGCTTCGTCCTCTCCATCTAGTCCTGGAAATGCAATGATAAACTCATACATCATCCTTGAAACAATTAAGTTGGGGATACATTGAAAAATAGCATACCTCACTGGCAGGTGTTTACAATCATGACCACGGTCTGAATCCGTGGCCGGTGACTTCTCGTTGCCCTTAAAGAGCAACTTCCATGCACCTTCATGAGTAGTCTCGAAGAGCCTCACCAGAGTCTGATCCTTCTTTGGGTTGAACTCCCACAGGGGACGGCTTCGGCGCTGGCACGAAAGGATCTGGCGAACCAGCATCACCTGGATCACATCAACGAGCTTGACTTTCTTGGTTGACATGCTCTGAACGTGCATCTGCAGCACTATCACCTCGTAAGGGGAACCCCAGTCCGGACTCTTCTCGACCCAGGAGGTGAGTCGCGTGGGAGCGCCGGAGCGGAATTCGGCAGCTGCGGCCCAGGTGGTGCCGCGAGGTTCTGTGATGTAGAACCACTGCTTCTGCCACTCCTTCATTGTGTCCACAAAAGTGCCTTTGGGCCAGGATACGTTGGACAGCTTGCTCACCATAGCTCCTCCGCACTCCACATGCTGGCCGTCCACCACCTTCGGCTTCATGTTGAAGACTTTGAGCCACACCCTGAAGTGGGGTTGGATGCGGAGGAAGGCCTCACACACGACGATAAACGCCGAGATGTTGAGAAAGGAATTCGGGGACAGATCATGGAAATCTATCCCATAATAATACATCAGCCCGCGGACGAAAGGGTGGAGTGGAAACCCTAGCCCGCGTAAGAAATGGGGAGGAACACTACCCTCTCAGTGGGCTTCGGCGTGGGGACGACTTGTCCCTCGGTCGACAGGCGGTGAGTGATCTCCTTCGCCAAGTATCCGGCCGCCCGAAGCTCCGTGATGTTCTCCTCCTTGACGGAGGAGACCATCCACTTGCCCTGACCTCCGGATCCGGACATGGTTTCTTGGGTGGAAAGGAGATGAGAACTTGGGCGTTGGAGCTCGAGATTGGAAAGGCGGAGACAGAGAGAGGGCATGAGAGAGGAAGAGGGAATCCTTATCCCCTTATAAAGGAGACGAATATTGAACGCCTCCTCACTCGCCTTAAGATTCACCTATTCCCAAGGGCTGTATAAATGGCACGGTTGGGTTACCCACGCCCATATTGATGAGAATCCCATAATAAGGGGGCACGATCTCTACTTCGACAAGACGTGCCAATGGCAACCGCGTCTTGAAACATGGAGCGGCAGACGAAAAACGGTCCGAAATTATGACCGGACAGACGTGATGTCATATTGTAAAAGTTGTAAGCGGATTAGACTCGTGTAAAAATATATATTGTCTCTACGGTTATGTATGGTGTGTATGACAGGTCCGGGTACTATCATCACATCCGAAGACTATCTTGAAGTTCGGATAGAAGGGAACCCACCTTGCAATGCCGAAAACAATCTGGGCGCCGGACTCCTCATCATTGAAGCCAGGTTCAGGGGCTACTGAGGGAGTCCTAGACTAAGGGGTCCTCGGGCGTCCGGCCTATTATCTATTGGGCCAGACCAATGCTGTGAAGACAAGCCAAAGACTGTACCTGAGTCCGGATTGGACTCTCCTTGGCGTGGAAGGCAAGCTTGGCGACCGACTATGAATATTCCTTCTTATGTAACCGACTCTATGTAAACCCTAGACCCCCCCCCGGTGTCTATATAAACCAGAGGGGTTAGTCCGAAAAGGATATATATTCATTACCATAGTCATATAGGCTAGGCTTCTAGGGTTTAGCCATCACGATCTCGTGGTAGATCAACTCTTGTAACACTCATATCCATCAATATCAATCAAGCAGGACGTAGGGTATTACCTCCCTAGAGAGGGACCGAACCTGGGTAAACATCATGTCCCCTGCCTCCTGTTACCATCAATCCTAGACGCACAGTTCAGGACCCCCTACTCGAGATTTGCCGGTTTTGACACCGACAGGGGGCGGCGTCAGTGGCAAACCCGAAGACAAACCGAACCCCCCTTGACGCTCAATCGCCGGACTCTCCGCCGGACTCCAAGTCCGAACTCTCAGGGTCGGTGTTTAGTAAGCAGGACCAGGAGGCTTCTACCCCGGACAGCCCTGCGGACTCTCTTTCCTCTTCCCAAACCTCGCTTGTGAACGAGGTTCTGGACTTGATGCGATCACTCGCCATTATGGAAGGGTCGCTTCTGAACTATGCCCAGCCCGGACTAGGGGCTGAGAGCCGGGAATTTTACATCCCACCCACCACCCACTTCATAGCCACTGTCGAAGACCTAACCGACATGCTGGACTACGCCTCCGAAGACATCGACGGTATGGACGACGATGCCGGAGATGAACAAGGCCAAGACCCTCCGTTTATCGGATGATGGACGGCCACTTCCAGATACGACGTGTGCATGGTGGACACACCCAAGGAGGACGACGACGACAAGAAGGATCCGGATGAGGACAAGCCTGCCGAAGCCCCTCCAAAGCATCGACGTCGGCGGCGCCGCTCAAAATCGCGCCGCGACAAAGATAGTAATACCGGCGCCGGAAATGATAGCACTCTAGAGAATGCCGTCGGACCTCATCCTTGGGTCCCCAGACGTCCATTGGACCTGGCGGGACAGGCACAACCTTGCACGAGCTGAAAACCGTATACGACCTTCATCCGAATTACATCGTGATGTCGCCCGATACAGAGGCACCGCGCACCCCCTATGCTTCACTGATGAGGTAATGGAACACCAGTTCCCAGAAGGGTTTAAGCCCGTGAACATCGAATCATACGATGGCACAACAGATCCCGCAGTATGGATCGAGGATTTTCTTCTCCACATTCACATGACTCGCGGTGATGATCTTCAAGGAAATATGCCCTAGAGGCAATAATAAAGTTATTACTTATATTTCCTTATATAATGATAAATGTTTATTATTCATGCTAGAATTGTATTAACCAGAAACTTAGTACATGTGTGAATACATAGACAAACAGAGTGTCACTAGTATGCCTCTACTTGACTAGCTCGTTGATTCAATGATGGTTATGTTTCCTAACCATAGACATGAGTTGTCATTTGATTAACGGGGTCACATCATTGGAGAATGATGTGATTGACTTGACCCATCCGTTAGCTTAGCACAGTGATCGTTTAGTTTTTTGCTATTGCTTTCTCCATAACTTATGCATGTTCCTAGGACTATGCGATCATGCAACTCCCGAATACCGGAGGAACACTTAGTGTGCTATCAAACGTCACAACGTAACTGGGTGACTATAAAGATGCTCTACAGGTGTCCCCGATGGTGTTTGTTGAGTTGGCATAGATCGAGATTAGGATTTGTCACTCCGTGTATCGAAGAGGTATCTCTGGGCCCTCTCGGTAATGCACATCACTCACTACAAGAAATATGTCAACTTATGACCTTCTGTCAGTGACCCTCGAAGAATTGGTCATAAATTTATGACCATTTTAGACCAATTGGTCAAAAGCTGTCTGGGGGGCTCTAAACCCTAAACCATAACGACCATTTTGGTCAGAAAGGTCATAATTTCATTAGAGGAAATGGTCATAAAGCAAACAACGCTAGTCCGCTGCCTTATTTCTAGTTGTTAACGACCAATATAGATGGTCATAGCATTGTAAATTGTGGTGGGTTGCTATGACTAGGCGCCACCTCATCAGTTTTGCCTATGTGTCATGTCCATGTGGCAATTTTTGCCCTAGGTTGTGAAGCAACCTATATTTCTGTCATTCCCAAAATTCCCAAAAAAATCTCATAAATTCTTTGGGTCATATCTTCGTCAAATATGTAAAAACCTTCCTTGCCTAGTTTAAAAATCATTCAAAAATATTCATTTTCCTATTCTGTTCAAAACAACAGTTTGTGAAGGAAGTACCACTTTGGCATGTCCAAATAGTATCCATTTTCTACAGTGCTTTCCTATGCCCAAATAACCATCCTCCACCAAATGCCAGCTCAATCCATTCATTATTTTGAGCCGAGCTTCAACATTCGTATTTATGTCCAATGTGGTAGTTTGCAAAGCAAGTACCACCTAGGCTCCTCCTTTTGAGCTGAAAATTTGTGAAGACGGTCTTCTTAGTAACTGATCATCCTCAGCCAAAACTCATGCCCATTAGCCATGTACATTTCCCGTACCGCTAATCAAACACTTGGCTGCTAATTCATGTTTGAGCACCGATCGGTCTCCTCGTGAGAATCTTATGTTGTAATTTTATTCCTAGCACCTACCTGGGGAGTGCCCAACCCACTAGACATGCCTAGGCCGCCCAGAACACATGGCAACGCCACGGTCACGCGGTGACCACGCGGCGGGCATGCGAGTTTACGCGCTCTAGAGTTGGGGCCCTCGACCACCGCACAAACCTCAACATATCGCCACCAAACCATGTATTTATGATTAAATAGGTACTTATGTAACTAGAAATGATTTTTGGAAAAAAATAAATAGCAAACTATGAGGCACCTGCAGTTCAAATTTGACCCACTTCCACCTGAATCGGCGGAAATTTGTCTTTTTCACGAGAGGTGGATCAAAAAAATTTACACCCAACCATTTTGTCAATTGTGCATTAAATATGGCCTAGTATTTTATAAAAATGATTTGGTCCAATTTTGCAACAATTATTTGGTAGTTCCTTCACAAAAAAACCTCCTTTCGGGCACTCGAAAAATGGAAAATGGTTTTTTCGTCCAACGAAAATGAAAACTTCCTTAGGCAACATTGTTTGCCATTCCAATATGCACCCGTATGCACAATATGAGATCATTTGAACAAATTATGCCATGAATGTGGCCATAAGATTGATCATTTGGCTTGAAAGCCGCGAATAATCTTCACACATGATAGCTCATTTCTGAGAACACTTTTTTTGAAATAATTATCGTATACAAGTTTATTATTTTTCCCGAAAACTTGGTCACATATAATGACACAATGCGACGGTTTTCCAATTTTTTGATTTTTTTGAATTTTTTATGCCCATTTCAAAATATGGTCAAAACGGCGGGCTTGACCATTCCTAGCTAGCGGTTGAATCTTGGAATTTTTTGGTGTTTCTATCATTAAATAGATACTTATGTACCTAGAAATGATTTTTGGAAAAAATGAAGAGCAAACTACGAGGTAGCTACAGTTCAAATTTGACCCGCTTCCAGCTGAATCAGCGGGAATTTGTCTTTTTCACCAGAGGTGGATCAAATCTTTTGACACCCAACCATTTGGTCAGTTGTGCATGAAATATGGCCTATTATTTTATAAAAATGATTTGGTCCGATTTTGCAACAATTATTTGGTAGGTCCTTCACAAAAAAACCTCATTTAGGGCAATCGAAAAATGGAAAATGGTTTTTTCGTGCACAGAAAATGAAAACTTCCTTAGGAAACATTGTTTGCCATTCCAAGATGCACCCTTTTGCACAATATAAGATCATTTGAACAAACTATGCCAAGAATGTGGCCATAAGATTGATCATTTGGCTTGATAGCCATGAATCTTCACATGTGATAGCTTGTTTCTGAGAACACTTTTTTAAAAATAATTGCCATATTGCAAGTTTGTTATTTTTCCTGGGAACTTGGCCACATATAATGACACAATGCGAAGGTTTCCAAATTATATGATTTTTTTGAATTTTTTATGCCCGTTTCAAAATGCGGTCAAAAAAGCGGGAATGACCGTTCCTAGGTAGTGGTTGAATCTTGGAATTTTTTTGGTGTTTCTATGATTATTTAGATACTTATGTACCTAGAAATCATTTTTGGAAAAAATAAAGAGCAAACTACAAGGTAGCTACAGTTCAAATTTGACCCGCTTCTTGCTGAATCGGCGGGAATTTGTCTTTTTCACCAGAGGTGGATCAAAACTTTTGACACCCAACAATTTTGTCAATTGTGCATTATATATGGTCTAGTATTTTATAAAATTGATTAGGTCCAATTTTGAAACAAATATATGGTAGGTCCTTCACAAAAAAACTCATTTTGGGCACTCGGAAAAATGGAAAATGGTTTTTTCGTCCAACGAAAATGAAAACTTCCTTAGGCAACATTGTTTGCCATTCCAATATGCACCCTTGTGCACAATCTGAGATCATTTGAACAAACTATGCCATGAATGTGGCCATAAGATCGATCATTTGGTTTGAAAGCCATGAATCTTCACACATGATAGCTCATTTCTGAGAACACTTTTTAAAAATAATTATTGTATTACAAGTTTATTATTTTTTCCGGAAACTTGGTCCCATATAATGACACAATGCGAAGGTTTAACAATTTTTTGATTTTTTTTGAATTTTTTATGCCTGTTTCAAAATGCGGTCAAAACGGCTGGAATGACCGTTCCTAGCTAGTGGTTGAATCTTGGAACTTTTTTGGTGTTTCTCTGATTAAATAGATACTTATGTAACTAGAAATGATTTATGGAAAAAATAAATAGCAAACTATGAGGCAGCTGTAGTTCAAATTTGACCCGCTTCCAACTGAATCGGCGGGAATTTGTCTGTTTCACCAGAGGTGGATCAAAACTTTTTACACCCAACCATTTGGTCAATTGTGCATTAAATATGGCCTAGTATTTTATAAAATTGATTTGGTGCAATTTTGCAACAAATATATGGTAGGTCCTTCACAAAAAAACTCATTTCGGGCAGTTGAAAAATGGAAAATGAATTTTCCGTGCAAAGAAAATGAAAACTCCCTTAGGCAACATTGTTTGGAATTCCAAGATGCACCATTGTGCACAATATGAGATCATTTGAACAAACTATGCCATGAATGTGGCCATGACTGTTAGGCGCCGGCGCGCCGGCCCAAACTTTGGGCCGGTCGGCTCAGAGCCGTTCGAGGTGTACCCGTAGAACCGCGGGCAGGTGGATGATGGACACTCGCCGCAGGAGCAGCAAGGGGTGTGCTCTGATTTGGGGGAGAAATTGTTGTGTTGACTGAGCGATGGGATAAGGAAGATGCTGCAAATGGTTTGCAGGCCCACGAGGAGACGCGTGGGGGAAGACGTGGCACACCCACGATCGTACGCTGCGCGTCTCGCCCGGCGCAACGTTCGGCCGGCGCACCGGATACAACGATTTCCCTTCACAAAATAACACTATCTTTAGCACTTGGAAACTATTTTAAATCACTGATTTTCCGAACCAATCAGAAATCTTCCCACGGATCGATGACATGGCGCCCATCCATACATCCATCCATGTCTCCATCCCACATCCATCCATCCATCTATTTACAGAAAAAAAACAAAAGAAAAATAAAAAGAGATACCCCACCCGCAGCCCAAACCCTAGCTCAGATCCCCCCATCGCACCCCTTCTCTCTCGTCCACATCTCCCCTCGTCTCCCACATCGCCGTCGCCACCCACCCGCCGTCCCTCCCCAACCGCGCCTCAGATGCGCCACCTCAAGCGGATCCCCCACCTTCTCTCCTCCATGCTTACCTGTAGCGAACCCTCACTCTCCCGGGACACATCTGCGCCGCCAGAGACACCGCACCTCCCATGATTCAATCCAACCCTCTCCCCTGATCCCACCTGCCGGCGGCGACCTCCTCTCAACCAGCTCCGCCACCGGCCTCCAGATCCAACCCAACAGCTACCAGCTCAGGCCTAACACCTACCCCGCGGCCATGGTCATGGCAGGGCGAGCCCGAATCCCTACCCTGTGGTGGCTAGGGTTTCGGTCGCCTCCAACCCGATCCGGCGCTGCTTCGGTGAATCGCGAGCCCTCAAGCACCGATCCATCTCCTGGATGCGTTGATCTGCTCGAGGACGACCATTTCTTCGTCAATCTGCAAGGACGCGCCCCGGTAGCAGGCAATCTCCTTTCGGACGAGCCCACCCATGGCGACCAGGATGGTCTCCCCCTCCCAAATCTAGCACGGTCTCCCAAATCTCCCTCTGCTCCTCAAGGTCCGACCCTAGTGATTCTTACCCTGGTATTGATTTGGTTAGGAACTGGAGTAACTTTTATTCGATGCTTCTTGTTTCCAAGCAGAGCACGGATCTGGGGTGCCCATCAGGGGACGAGTCTGGGCGAAGGTCGGTGGTTCGTTCAAGCAAGATCGCGTCGGGGTGGGCGCCGCGTGAGCTTCTCCTCGTCAGGTGCCCTTCTGATGCGGTTGGCGACCAGTAATATTACTCTACTGTATTTTTTGTTTCTAGCAGAATGAGACCATTGGTTGTTCACTTCTGTGGCTGCCTGTTTCATGCTTCAGACTTGTATCTTGCAGGGTGTGGAGGAGGGCAGAGTTGATTTTCTCAAGATTCTGAAGAGTGCCAACTCCGTTTTTCGCCATGCAGTGCTGGGGAGCACCATTCTTGCCCTGCTGTACCCACCTTCATTTACATTGTTCACAACCAGGTTGGTCTTGCAATGTTTTCGCTGCTTGCTTTGATTTTCTCAAGATTTTGAAGAGTACCAACTCCGTTTACATGGTTCACAACTGAATGAAAGAACGGCTCAGAAACATTTGAACTTTTTAAAGCTGAATCTAACTAAGTCAGACGAGTCTTCAGGTAAAACTAGTCAAGAAACAGCTGCATTCCACAAGTACAACTGAAATACTCCACGAACAAGCAAACCCACATTCAGTAGCTCAAAACACATGTTGGTAGCATGCTTGACGCAATAGAATCAGCGTTGTGCTAGTGCATGTCGTTTTTGCATTTTTATATTAGTGTGACTGTGTGCTAATAACCTGGCAGATAGTATGCACCGGCATTGGGGTTCTTGATGTTTGCTGTAGGTGTCAATTCAAGTGTTAAGGACTTCATTGAAGCAATTCAAATGTTAAGTACTTCATTTCAAGCAGTAATGCAGTAGCCTACTTTGTAAACTGATGATTTGTATGTGTTAAGTTTTCAACCCCGGCAACCCCACTATGGTCACTTGCTTCCTAATCCAACACATCGAATCTTTGAAGGGCTCTTATGTTTTCTGCATTACAAAAGATTGCAAGGCTGACTTCACAAATACTTCCCTTGACTGACATGTGATGTGGTTTCCTGCCATGGATGAGCAGCTACATCTGGATGGATGTAGGATGCCCAGCCATGGACGAGCAGCAGCGGCGGGATGGATGTGGTTTCCCTTGCTGCAGGAAGTCGGTGTTGGAGAACCAAGTGGCCTTGCACGAGCTCGACCCTGGCGCTCTTCCTAAGGTCCATCTTCCAGTTCCTCTTCCCTGTTCCCCTCCCGATGTCATTTTTTTGGACAGATTGCTCATTTCTTTTTTGTGAATCATATTTTTTGGACTGTTACTGTTGTCGAATGCACATATTATTATGTTACTGGTATGTGATATATTATTAGGTAGGGTCAATTTTTGTTGCTGCTAATGCATATTGATCCATATGTTCTTGTTTCTGTACACATGGTTAGCTTACACCTAACTGACTGACGATTTATTTGCTTGGAGGGAAGAGTTCATTTTTGTTACCGTACTAGCCTTTGGAACATTTTTGACACGCCATGTAGTATACTGACAACCGCCTTTCCTCTAGCGCTGCTATACAATGCTAGTTAGGATGAGTACACCTACATTTTTATCTATCTTGAAAAATGATGCAAAGATTTACTAGTACTTGCCTTGGTGATATGACACGTCCATGGTGCGATTTAATTAGATTCAGACATTGATAGGCCAGGGCGTGTGCTTGTATTAGCATGGGACAATTACTACTCCTACTAATTAATGAAGGAAGCACACTTGTTCACATAAATGAAGATATGTCTGTGTTAGTATTAGTGTTCTTGATCTTACCTAATAGACTTGTTTTTACTAATATAAACAAATAAAATCAGATTGTTTGCATAGAATCGAATCATTCTCACTTTCAGTTGAGTTCTAAGTACGTAGTGTCTTTAGTTCTTTGCTTATATTATAGTCAGAGTTATACCGTGTGACTGAATCATGTGTTATTTAGTTAGCTGAGCAGTATCTTTAGTTTTCTAATGATTGCTCAACTCTCAATTCTGAATAAATAAGTAGCTGACCCTATTGGTTCTTTCTTTCTTCAGGGCTATGAGTTGATGGCCACACTGCTGTTTTGCCCTGCTTGATAATTCTTTTACTGTCCGGTCTGCTCTGCATAGTTTCCAGTTGATTATAAAACGATAAAACAGTGGTGATGTGAGGTCCGACAATGGTTTGTAATTTTGGTTACATCCCCAACCTCTCCAGCTATCTTCTTCTTCACATCATATCATATTTGCACCTGCTGCTACATCATGGATTGGATGGTCACCTACTAGCTAAGTAGATTAGCTTGTATTGCCATCGAATTAGTCAATACTGTTTCACTTTGCTTGTTTCTTGTACTAGGTCTGTCAGTTACAACATAAACAAACAAATTGCTTAGCTCTCAACTATGAATACATAGCTAGCTAAAACTGTTTTTCTTTCTCTCTTCAGAGCTATGACTTATATGGGTCAAGCTGCTGTTTTTCTGTGCTCGATGATACTATTGCTGCCTGTATACTGATACATGTAGTGATATTTACCTGAACTAAAGTTGTCAATGTACCATTATTTTTCTTCTCACAAGCATATGCACCTGCACGTCTAGTCTGTTGTAATTTTTTTTAGTCCGTGGTGGATCTCTCCAACTCTTGCATGCTCTGGTTGATCTTGGCTGGAACATTTGGCCATTTGCTATTATAGTTTGTAACTTGTAAATTATCTTCTTGTTCGCACTAGTCTAATTGCCCTATGCATTACACAACTTAATCATCAACATGAATTGTTTGTGGAAATGCTTGTGTCATTGTCCAACTGTCTTATAAGTGTATTAGTGTGGATGAGGTGTGCTGTATGTTATCAATTGGCATCTAAATTAGTTCATCTTCCCACCTCCCTACCTACTATAATGTGCTTGCAAGCTCAAAATTTGTGCTTCTATTACTACATGCTATAATGTGCCTGCATGCTTAAATTTTATGCTTCTATTGCTATGGGCCGGTCTTTTGCGGTAAAATAATGATGTTAGAGTCTGTTGGTTGCTGTATATGGGGAAGACGAATTGAATCCTACAGTGTACTTGTCAAATACATTGGTGTTTTTCAATCCTGTTCTAATTAATGTGTATAGTTCAAGCCCTTGTTTCTATCTAAATATGTGCACTGATGTTCAGTTGCCTTCTGAAAAATTATTGGTGCATTTTTTGTTTGTCAAATACAAAATAGCTTGCTCATTACAGCTATGGCATCCCTACTGTTAGCTTTCATATTGTTTCTCTGTTTTCTTGTATGAGAGTTTCATTTTAACTATCTGGAGAACAAAAAGCATGGTACTAGCTCAATTTGTGTTATCATTCTAAATAACTATCCTTTTCTTGAGTGGTCTGTTCATAATATATTTGCCCCAGTTTTTTTGATCCTTCTCTACTGATTCATGTAACAGGGCAATCGAGGAAGGCATCTTGTCTATTTTCTAGAAGGCCGTTTTGTTTGTTCCCAGCCCTAACTATGGTTGTCTAGCTAGTTCGGCATGTTGTTCATCTTACTATGGTAGTCCAACGAGTTTGGCATGTTCATGACGGGAGCAGGTGCCAGTTTGTGATTGCTTGTAAGGATCTTGTAAAGCTTGTAAAGTACTGTATTACACTTGTAACTCATTACTGTGATTGCCACTGTATTACACTTGTAAGGATCTGGCTGCTCTCATCTGAAGTATCATGTGTGTTTTCTGTGTCTGCCAATTTAAATACTAGTTGAAATATGAAGACTATGAGCCTGATAAATGGGACCCACTTACCAGAACATGACAAATGGGACCTGGTTACTAGAACCTAACAACAGGGACCCACCTGACCCATTTTATAAAAATCAAAAAAATGAAACTGCTGAGACAAAGAGGCCACGGCCCAAAATTAAAAAGGCTGCAATGTTGGGCTTGGCCCATGAAGCCGATCAAAAATTGATAGAAAAAATACATTAAAAAGGCTGAATTGTTGGGCTAGGCCCATGTAGAAAACCGAATTGGACCGGGCTGAATCTTGTGCCACATCAGCTTGCCACGCTGGATGCCTACGTGACCTGGGGAGGTTGCTAGTGACCAAAACGCCACAGTAGACGTATTTTGGTCATAAACGTCTTCGACCATTCCAGAAGAAAGGTCGCTATAGTCAGTTTATGACCGCCAGCTTTTGACCTTCTGTTTTTGGTCACAAAAAGGTCGTAAATGAAAAACCATGACCTTTCAGTGACCAATAGTGGTGGTCACAAGTTGACATATTTCTTGTAGTGCTATAGAGCGTTGAAAGCAATGTGACTAATGAGTTAGTTGCGGGATGGTTCATTACGGAACGAGTAAAGAGACTTTCCGGTAATGAGATTGAACTAGGTATTGAGATACCGACGATCGAATCTCGGGCAAGTAACATACCGATGACAAAGGGAACAACGTATATCGTTACGCGGTTTGACCGATAAAGATCTTCATAGAATATGTGGGAGCCAATATGAACATCCAAGTTCTGCTATTGGTTATTGACCAGAGACGTGTTTCGGTCATGTCTACATAGTTCTCGAACCTGTAGGGCCACACGCTTAACGTTCGGTGATGATCGGTATTATGAGTTTATGTGTTTTGATGTACCGAAGATAGCTCAGAGTCCCGGATGTGATCACGAACATGACGAGGAGTCTCGAAATGGTCGAGACATAAAGAGTGATATATTGGATGACTATATTCAGACACCAGATGAGTTTCGGGGGGTCACCGGATAATTATCAGAGTGCCGGGGGTTATCGGAACCCTGGGGGAACCAATGGGCCAACATAGGCCTTGTGTGTGAGAGAGAGGAGGGGGCCTTAGGGCTGCCCTCCCCCCTTGAGGAGTACAAATTGTACAAGGAGGGGGGCGGCGCCCCCTCTTTCCCTCCCTCTCTCCCTCTCCTTCCTTCCCCCTTCCTCCTCCTAGTTGGACTAGGAAAGGGGGAGTCCTACTCCTACTAGGAGGAGGAGCACTCCCCTCCTTGGCGCGCCCCAGGGGCCGGACGGCCTCCCCCCTTGCTCCTTTATATACGGGGGCAGGGGGCACCCTAGGACACAGAAGTTGATCATTGATCTCTTAGTCGTGTGCGGTGCCCCCCTCCACCATAATCCACCTCGGTCATATCGTCGTAGTGCTTAGGCGAAGCCCTGCGCTGGTAGCTTCATCATCACCGTCATCATGCCGTCGTGCTGACGAAGCACTCCCTCGATACTCAGCTGGATCAAGAGTTCATGGGACGTCATCGAGCCAAACGTGTGCAGATCACGGAGGTGACGTACTTTCAGTACTAGGATCAGTTGGATCGTGAAGATGTATGACTACATCAACCGCGTTGTCATAACGCTTCCGCTTACGGTCTACGAGGGTACGTGGACAACAGTCTTCCCTCTTGTTGCTATGCATCACGATGATAGATCTTGCGTGTGCGCAGGACATTTTTTGAAGTTACTGCGTTCCCCAACAGATCTACAGGGCATCAAATACCTCCCCCTAAAACTTAAGGGACCAGCTCGGCACTGGTTAAATAGCCTCCCAGAAAACTCAATTGGAAGCTGGGAAGACTGCCTTTAGAGACAATTTCCAAGGCACGTACATCCGGCCCCCGGACTCCGATGACCTTAGTCATATAGTCCAGCAGCCCGGAGAGTTAGCCAGGAAATTCTGGACCAGGTTCCTAATTAAAAAGAACTAGATTGTCGACTGTCCGGACGCCGAAGCCCTAGCGGCCTTTAAACACAGCATCCGTGATGAATGGCTCGCCCGACACCTTGGCCAAGAAAAGCCGAAGTCCATGGCAGCCCTTACAACACTAATGACCCACTTTTGCGCGGGTGAAGATAGTTGGCTAGCCCGTAGCAGCAACAGTACCAGTGACCCTGGCACTTCCGAAGCCAGAAACGGCAACAGAAGGCCCCGACACAACAAACATAAGCGTCGAAGCAAGAATGATAATACAGAGGATACGACGGTCAATGCCGGATTCACTGGCCCCAAATTCGGTCAACGGAGGAAGCCATTCAAAAGAAACAAAGACGGTTCATCAAGCCTAGACCGAATACTTGATCGACCTTGCCAGATCCACGGCACTCCTGACAAGCCTGCCAATACCAACAGAAGCTGTTGGGTCTTCAAACAGGCCAGCAAGTTAAATGCCGAACACAAGGAGAAAGGTTCGCCCAGCGAGGATGACGATGAGGAGCCTCGCCCACCGAACACAGGGGGACAGAAGAAATTTCCCCCCGAGGTCAAAATGGTGAATATGATATACGTTACTCATATCCCCAAGCGGGAGCGCAAACACGCATTAAGGGATGTCTATGCGATCGAGCCAGTCGCCCCAAAATTCAACCCATGGTCATCCTGCCCAATCACTTTCGATCGTAGAGACCATCCGACTAGTATCCGTCACGGAGGCTCGGCCGCACTAGTCCTCGATCCAATTATTGATGGATTCCACCTCACGCGGGTCCTCATCGACGGAGGCAGTAGCCTTAACCTTCTCTATCAGGACACAGTCCGCAAAATGGGTATTGATCATTCAAGAATCAAGCCCACAAAAACCACCTTTAAGGGAGTATACTGTAACACCCCGGATATGACTTTCCCAATATGTATTCCAACTCTTGCCGTTTCCGGCCTTAACTTATTTTATTTTCTCGGGTTCGGGTTTTTGTCTCCGTGTGTTGTTGTCGTTGTCATGCATCTCATATCATGTCATCATGTGCATTGCATTTGCATACGTGTTCATCTCATGCATTCGAGCATTTTCCCCGTTGTCCGTTTTGCATTCCGGCACTTCGTTCTCCTCCGGTGGTCATTTCTACCTTTCTTTCGTGTGTGGGGATTAAAAATTTCCGGATTGGACCGAGACTTGCCAAGCGGCCTTGGTTTACCACCGGTAGACCGCCTATCAACTTTCATACCATTTGGACTTCGTTTGATACTCCAACGGTTAACCGAGGGACCGAAAAGGCCTCGTGTGTGTTGCAGCCCAACACCCCTCCAAGTTGGCCCAAAACCCACCAAAAACCTCTCCATCATCTAGAGCGTTCGATCACGATCGCGTGGCCGAAAACCGCACCTCATTTGGACTCTCCTAGCTCCCTCTATGCCTATTTATAGCCCCCCTCCGAAATCCATGGGTCCTTCTTCCCCAAACCCTAGATCTATCTCCACCCACTGCCGCCGGACAAAAACTCGTAGACCGGACATGTCCGTCCTCCCCGCGCCGCCGCCACGTGTCGGCTCCTGAGTGGCCGAGCCGCCGCGCCCACATCGTCGCGCCGCCACCCGCGCGCGCGGCCCGTCCGGCCCGCTCGGGGCCCCCGCGCGGCCCGTTCCCCGCCGCCTGCCTGCCTCTTCACCGGTACCCGCCTCCCTCCGCGACTCCGCGCTGCCATGCCAGGGCGCCGCCCTCACCGCTTCTCCGGCGGCCGACCGCCGCATCATCGCCGGGCCGCCGCACCGCTCCGGCCATCTCCAACCGCTGCCCCGGGCCTCCTCCGCTGGCGGATCCGGCGCCCAAGTCCCTCTCCGTCCTTTGCTAGCTCCTTCCGGCGAACCTCGGCAAGTCTGGCCACCTCGTCTTCTTCTCCGGTGAACAGCTCCGGCGACCTCGGGAAGCGTGCAGATCTGAGATCCGAAATCTCGGTTGACTTTCTCCCGAAACCCTAGTTCATATTGCCATGTTCATCGTGCCGTAACTTTGCATCCGTAGCTCAGTTTTGGGCATATAGCATTTCAAAATGTTCGTCTCAGAGAGTACATCATTTCATCTCATTGCATCATTTTCATTTGAGTTCATCTTGATGCCCGAAATGCTGTTAGAAGAGTGCTACTTGAGTTAATTGTCAGATCTGCTGCTCCATTTAGATATTTGTCATTTTTGCCATGATTATTGTGTGCATGATATGCCCATGAGCTCTACATATGTTTTGTTAAGGGTTTTGCCATCTTTCTAGAGGTGCAACCCATGTATTTTTGTGATGTGTGTGGTGACTAGAACAATCTTGCAAAGTGAGGCACTTGGTAATGCTGATTTCAGGGACTTAGCATTTCCACTAAGTCTTTGAGCTGTTTATCTCATATGGCCATATGTTCATGTTGTTTCCTAGTGATCCGTGCCTCTTTTGAGGATGATCAGTAAGGATGTTTTGTTAATCTTGTAGTGCTCTATCCATCCATGTCTTTGTTTGCAATTATGGAGCACCCTAGCTTGAGTCAATCGAGCTCTACTTTTGTCATTTCGTGAATCTGGGCAGATTGTCTACTTGTTAGCGATTTTGCCGGTGATGTTGTAGTTGATCCGTGCATGCTACGCTATTGTTCTTGCCATGTCTAGCTTGCATTTTGTGTATTATTGATGGGTATGCTTAGCTTGTCATGACTTGCTCTGTAGTGAGTGCATCGAGCTCGTAAACATGCCTACTTGATACCTGTTTCAGCATGCTCCAGTTTTCACCAAGTTTGTGATCTGATTATGTTTTTGCCATGTTCACATGCTTGCAATTGTATTTTCTGATCCCTTTTGGCCCAAGGTCACTAAGGGACTTTTGTTAAGATCTTTGAGTAGCTCCATTCCATGCTTTACTTTGCCATGTTCAGGTCCTGTAGCATATAGTTTTCATGCTCCGAAGAGTGCTATCTGATCTGAAATTCCAGACAGGTGTTAATTTCACTAAGTCTGAGATCTGTTTACCATATGCATTTTTGACATGCTTGTTTGAACCTGTTAATGGATGAATTGGTCGTAGCTCAGTGCTAGACTTTTGTTAAGCATCTTGAATGCATCCCTTCCATGTATTTTGTTGTCATGTTTGGGTGCTGTAGCATGTTCATCTTGTTGCATTTAGATGACTACTTGCCGTAAATCGCAGAACGTGGTCATATTTGAGTCGTTTGCCATTTCCAAACCGTAACTCCGATTCCGGCGTTCTTTATATCATTTTCAAGCGATTTCATCTCATCTTTCCAGTGGCACACTTGGATTCCCAAGTTAAGGAAAGGTTCATGCATCCCTTGTGAAATCTTGCATATGCAACCCGCATCGCATCTCGCATAGCATATCATCCTTGCATCATATTGTTTGATCCTTGCACGTGGTTGATTGTGTCCTTGTTGCTTGTTTGGGTAGAGCCGGGAGACGAGTTCGCTAACGAGGAGCCCGTTGAGTTTGCTTTCGAGGATCCAGTCAACTCTGACAACTTTGCAGGTTCAAACAAGCATGGCAAAAATGCCTACTTGATACAGGTTCAAACAAGCATGGCAAAAATGCATATGGTAAACAGATTTCAGACTTAGTGAAATTAACATTTGTCTGGAATTTTAGATCAGATAGCACTCTTCGGAGCATGAAAACTATATGCTACAGGACCTGAACATGGCAAAGTAAAGCATGGCATGGAGCTACTCAAAGAGATTAATAAAAGCCCCTTAGTGACCTTGAGCCAAAAGGGATCAGAAAATACAATTGCAAGCATGTGAACATGGCAAAAACATAATCAGATCACAGACTTAGTGAAAACTGGAGCATGCTGAAACAGGTATCAAGTAGGCATGTTTACAAGCACGCTGCACTCACTACAGAGCAAGTCATGACAATCTAAGCATACACCCATCAATAATACACACAATGCAAGCTAGAAATGGCAAGAACAACACCATAGCATGCACGGATCAACTACAACATCACCGACAAAATCGCTAACAAGTAGACAATCTGCCCAGATTCACGAAATGACAAAAGTAGAGCTCGACTGACTCAAGCTAGGGTGCTCCATAATTGCAAACAAAGACATGGATGGATAGAGCACTACAAGATTAACAAAACATCCTTACTAATCATCCTCAAAAGAGGCACGGATCACTAGGAAACAACATGAACATATGGCCATATGAGATAAACAGCTCAAAGACTTAGTGGAAATGCTAAGTCCCTAAAATCAGCATTACCAAGTGCCTCACTTTGCAAGCTTGTGCTAGTCACCACACACATCACAAAAATACATGGGTTGCACCTTTGGAAAGATGGCAAAACCCTTAACAAAACATATGTAGAGCTCATGGGCATATCATGCACACAATAATCATGGCAAAAATGACAAATATCTAAATGGAGCAGCAGATCTGACAAATATCACAAGTAGCACTATTCTAATAGCATTTCGGGCATCAAGATGAACTCAAATGAAAATGATGCAATGAGATGAAATGATGTACTCTCTGAGACGAACATTTTGATATGCTATATGCTCAAAACGGAGCTACGGATGCGGAGATATAGCATGATGAAAAAGGGCATTTGAATCAGGAAAAACGGAGACTTAGAAGAAAATTTGGACCTCCAGATCTAGGGTTCGGTGGCACGCGGCCCAAGGCGAGTCCGATGGAGCGGTGGGGAGGCAGGGGAGGAGTAGATCCGGCCTCCTCCGGCCGGATCCGGCGGCGAGGAGGACGAGGCGGCGCGGGCGCGGGGTCGGCGAACGGCGGTGAGGCGAACGGCGGCGACGTGGCGGCGCCGGCCGGCGAGGCGAAGGCGGCGGGCGGCGGGGCGCAGGAGGCGCGGGGAGGCGGCGACCGGGCCGCGGGGGGCCGTTGCGGGCCGGGCGGGCCGCGGCGGTGGGAGGAGGCGGCAGCCACGTGGCGGCTCCTGAGTGGTCGGGCGTGGCGGCGCGGGCGTGTCTGGCGGGTGTGGACACGTCTGACGGCAGAGGAGACGAAAATTTTAGGGTTTGGGAGAGGGGATCCACGAATTTAGAGGAGGGGTCTATATATAGGCATAGAGGGAGCTAGGAGAGTGCAAATGAGGTGCGGTTTTTGGCCACGCGATGGTGATCGAACGCTCTAGATGATGGAGAGGGTTTTTGTGGGTTTTGGGCCAACTTTGAGGGGTGTTGGTCTGCAACGCACACGAAGCCTTTTCGGTCCCTCGGTTAACCGTTGGAGCATCAAACGAAGTCCAAATGATACGAAACTTGACAGGCGGTCTACCGGTAGTAAACCAAGGCCGCTTGGCAAGTTTCGGTCCAATCCGGAAATGTTTAATCCCCACACACGAAAGAAAGGTAGAAATGACCACCGGTGGAGAACGAAGCGCCGGAATGCAAAACGGACAACGGGGAAAATGCTCGAATGCATGAGATGAACACGTATGCAAATGCAATGCACATGATGACATGATAAGAGATGTATGAACACGATAACAACACACAGAGACAAAAACCCGAACCCGAGAAAATAAAATAACTTAAGGCCGGAAACGGCAAGAGTTGGAATACATATTGGGAAAGTCATATCCGGGGTGTTACAACACTCCACCACTACGAAAGGATCTCGTCCCGAGATCTAGGACTGAAAGAATGCCGGGTATTCAGAACGGAGGTGATCCTCGCGTTCCCAGGTAGCTTCACGGTCGGAATGGTGTGACCACTTGACTTTGAGGAATTTGATTGACTTGTTGCGAGTCTTGCGTTCAGTCTCTTCAAGAATAGCAACTGGGTGCTCACGATAAGAGAGATCTTTTTGGAGCTCAATGTCCTCGAAGTTGACGGTGCGGTCCGGAGTCTTGAGGCACTTTCGGAGCTGAGAGACATGGAACACGTCATGAACATTTGCAAAGTTTGAAGGAAGCTCAAGTTGATAGGCGAGATCGCCTCTCTTGCTGACAATCTTGAAAGGTCCCACGTATCTAGGGGCAAGCTTCCCTTTGATACCGAAGCGACGAGTACCTTTCATAGGAGAGACGCGGAGGTAAACATGATCTCCGATCTCGAAAGCCAAATCACGGTGCTTACTGTCATAGTAGCTCTTCTGGCGGGATTGGGCTGCTTTGAGGTTATCTCGAATGACTTTGCACATTTCCTCTGCCTCTGTGATTAAGTCATTTCCGAGAAGCTGACGTTCACCGGTTTCGGACCAGTTGAGAGGGGTACGACACTTCCTGCCATACATGATTTCAAATGGGGCCTTGCCCGAACATGCTTGAAAACTGTTGTTGTAGGAGAATTCAGCATAAGGAAGACAATCCTCCCACTTCATGCCGAAGGAGATCACACAAGCCCTAAGCATGTCTTCAAGAATCTGATTGACACGCTCGACTTGACCGCTAGTTTGAGGATGGAAAGATGTGCTGAAACGGATGTTAGTGCCCATGGCCTTCTGAAAAGAATCCCAAAACTTGGAGGTAAAAATGCTGCCACGGTCTGAAGAGATCACTTGTGGAATACCGTGCAGAGAGACAATTCGAGAGGTATAGAGTTCTGCCAATTGAGCTGCAGTGATTGACTCTTTGATAGGCAGAAAGTGAGCCACTTTAGTGAGTTTGTCGATGACAATGAATATAGCATCATTGCCACGCTGTCCATTTCAATGTGGTCAAACTTCCATTCTGGAATGGGAAGAGGTTGGAGGACACCAGCTGGCCTTTGGTGTTCTGCCTTCACTCTTCTGCAGACATCACATTCGTTCATGAATTGAGCAATCTCGTGCTTCATTCGAGTCCACCAATAAGCTTGCTTTAGGTCCTGATACATCTTCGTACTCCCAGGGTGGTTGGAGAGGAGAGAATTGTGAGCCTCGTTCATGATCACTTTACGGAGATCACCTTTGGGCACAACAATACGATCCTCGAAGTAGAGAGTATCCTTGTCATCAAGGCGGTAGCACTTGTACTTGGGTTGACTCTTGGCAATCCCAATCTTCACCTTTTTCATCATAGCATCAAGAAGCTGGGCTTGGCGAATCTGGTCTTCCAAGGTAGGAGAGACTTGAAGGTTGGCGAGGAAACCTTGAGGAACAACTTGCAGATTGAGTTTGCGGAAAGCTTCACAAAGCTCGGGTTGATAAGGCTTGAGAATAAGACTGTTGCAATAAGCCTTCCTGCTCAATGCGTCAGCAATCACATTGGCCTTGCCTGGAGTATACTCGATACTCGGATTATACTCTTGAATCATTTCGACCCATCGAGTTTGCCTGAGGTTGAGATTAGGCTGAGTGATGATGTACTTGAGACTCTTGTGATCAGTGAAAATGTCCACTTTTCTTCCCAATAAGAGATGTCTCCAAGTCAAAAGAGCATGCACAATTGCCGCCAACTCGAGATCATGAGTGGGGTAGTTCTTCTCATTGGGCTTCAACTAGCGAGAGGTATAAGCAACAACTTTCTTCTCTTGCATCAACACTGCGCCAAGACCTTGGAGAGAGGCATCACAAAAGACCTCGTACGGCTTGGATTCATCAAGCGGAGTGAGAACTGGAGCAGTGATCAATTTCTCTTTCAAAGTGTTGAAAGCAATGTCACACTCCGGAGACCAAACGTACTTGACGTGCTTCTGGAGAAGATTTGAGAGAGGCTTCACGATCTTGGAAAAGTTTTCAACGAATCTTCGACAATAGCTTGCGAGACCGAGGAAGCTGCGGAGTTGCTTCACGTTCTGAGGTGGTTCCCAATTCACAATTGCAGACACCTTCTCAGGATTCACGGCAATGCCCTTGGCAGAGATGATATGACCAAGATAAAGAACCTCATCGAGCCAAAATTCGCACTTGGAGAACTTGGCGTAGAACTTGTGTTCCCTCAGCTTATCGAGTACCAAACGCAAGTGCTTGGCATGATCTTCCTTGTTCTTCGAGAAAACCAGAATGTCGTCGAGATAGACCAAAACGAAGTCATTGGTGTAGGCGTTGAAGATGAAGTTCATCATGCGAGAGAAAGTCGGAGGAGCGTTGACGAGGCCAAAAGACATGATAGTGTATTCATATGACCCATAGCTTGTCCTGAAAGCCGTCTTGGGAATATCTTGCTCACGGATTCGAATCTGATGATAACCCATACGGAGATCAAGCTTGGAGAATACTTGGGCACCTTTGAGTTGTTCGAACAGCTCGTTGATGTAGGGAAGTGGGTATTTGTTCTTGATGGTCTTCTTGTTCAATGGGCGGTAATCAACACAAAGTCGGTCCGTTCCATCCTTCTTCTTCACAAAAAGAACACCACAACCCCACGGAGAAGAACTAGGCTGAATGAGACCCATTTTCTCTTGAATATCGAGTTGCTTCTTCAGCTCCTTCAACTCTTCAGGTCCGAGCTTGTAAGGACGCTTGCACACTGGTTCCGTGCCGGGCTCAAGATCAATGACGAATTCAACTGGCCGGTGCGGAGGCATTCCTGGAAGCTCTTCTGGAAAGACGTCTTGATATTCGCAAACGACTGGAATCTGCGAGATAGCATCCAGTTCACCTTCTCATTGAGAGAAAACAGACGGATGGTATTATCCCGAGCGGAAAGACAATTACATCCTCAGACAAATGAGTCAATTGAATCTGCCTGGCTGCACAATCAAGATGCGCCTTGTGGTTAGAAAGCCAATCCATCCCGAGAATAAGATCAATATCCGAGTTACCAAGAACCATTAGGGAAGAAAGGAACTTGTAGTCGCCCAACGTGATAGTAACATCTGGCACCTCCAGACTTGCACTCAAACGTTTGCCAGGAGGAACGATATCCATTTGTTTACCCAAATGAGAAGAAACGAACTCATGCTTGGTAAAAAATGGCTTTGACATGAAACAATGCGATGCACCAGTGTCAGAAAGTACTTTTGCAGGAATATCGTTAACAGGAAGGTTACCCATGATGACATCTGATGAGTCCTCTGCCTGGGCTGCATTCAGCAATTTGACCTTGGCGTGCTTGGGGTTATGCTTGACCACAGCTGTACTTGCCGATCTCACAGGAGGAGGAGGAGGAAGACGCCTCTGGTTGAAGCACTTGTTGGCATAGTGACCCTTCTGTTGGCACTTGTTGCACGTGACCTTTGAAAGCGGTCGGTGATATGGAGCACTCGATCTTGGAGGATGAGACGAAGTCTTGTTCTGAAAGCCAGGGTTGGGTGGGTGGGGGGAAACATCCACTGCCACCTTTGCTCTTCTGCTGATACGGCTGACGGAACAGAGGAGGAGGAAGCCAATACTTCTGCTGCTTGGCCACTTGAGTAGAGGAAGAAGGAGTAGCATCTCTGACTCGCTTCTTGGAAGCATCACACCTCAATTGAGAAGCCTCTTGCTTCAATGCCATGTTGTAGAACTCATCGTACCTCAAAGGCTCAAAGAGGACAAGAGCTAGCTGAATTTCTTCCCTGAGACCACCCCTGAACTGGTATATCATGCTCTTCTCATCAGGGACGTCCTGCTTAGCAAAGCGGGCGAGCTTCTGAAACAACTTTTTGTAGTCATAGACAGACAAAGAGCCTTGTTTCAGGTTGCGGAATTCCTCACGCTTGCTTTCAACCACACTTTGAGGGATATGGTGAGCTCTGATCTTGACGGAATTCATCCCAAGTGATCACACGTCCACCTCTGGAGTCCTTGTACTACTGAAACCATTCTGCAGCTTGATCTTTGAGTTGGAAGGAAGCGAACTTGACGAAGTCCTCAGGCCTGACGTTACTACACTCGAAATGCTTGCACAGATCCACAAGCCAATCGTCAGCATCGGTTGCCTCAACACAATTGCTGAAAGTCTTTGGCCTGTTAGCAAGCAACTGGTTGAGTGTAGCAAAGTGATTCTGATTGTTGCCTTGGTTCCCTTGGTTGCCTTGATTGCGCTCTTGAAGAATTTGCATGACCAACTGTGTGTTTGCATTGGTTGCGGCCATAACAGCTTGCCATGCCTCCGGAGGAGGTGCAGGTGGTGGCGGATCCTGATTCTGATTCTGATTGGTGCTCTTAGCGGGAGCCATCCTGAAGAGGTTGACCACCATTAGCACATAGACAGATAAAATGAAGCTGAATCCAACAGAATGAAAATTGCAACATAGAGTCTTCACATCCGAACAAAATGAACGAATGCATTCCTCTTGAAATGGTCACATATCCATAAATTGAGAAGCCACTTAGAATTTAGGTAGGAAATAAATCAAAAAGGTACGGATCAAGAACGAATAATCGGTAAGAAATCCCAATCTCAAACCAAATATCCGTGGAAGAAGAGCTAGAGCTACTTGAATTCCCACCTATGAAACTCCCGAACCTTTCTGGTTATGCAATCAGGTGTTGGGGATACAGGGGAAGCATAATATCTCACCCAAATCTAGCAAATCCTACATCTAGCTGTATCCATCCTTCAACACATAACCGAGAAAAACTTCGGAAACCATCTACCTCAACCTTCGAAAAGCATCCGTTATACAAGTTATGGTGATACTCCCGAACTCCTGCCCCAGTACTGGGTGGCGTCGAGGTTATCTCACCAACGAACTGCATAAAAGAGATTTTCGATGTCGGCGTACTAAACTCAGGTATTCCAGAACTGCAACGATAAAATTATGACGACAACACCTCAGAGCTCAACTCCCCGGGACACTTCCACAAAACCCCTGACAGGAGGCACCAAGACAATGTTCTCGTCATAAAACCATCGGAACGATTGCAAGATACCCGCGTGATCCTAAAAAAATTTAGTGAAATTTGAGAAGAGAAGAGTCAAAACTCTACGTCAGGATGCCTTACCAGCGCGATGAGGAGACTGGGAAGTAAAAAGAATTCCTAAAGTCTCCGATATATAATTCCTAGATGACTCAAAACATTTTTCTAGACACAACTCGGCCGCTAAAAACGATCAATCAGTGGGGGCTCCTAAGGTCGGGAAGGCTCTGATTACCAACTTGTAACACCCTCGATGCGACTATAGCTCCCATGTGTCGAGGCACGACTTAGAGGCATAATCGCATTGAAGGCAATGTCACAAGTTAGGCAATCTTCACAACATCCCATGTAATATAATTAATAAAAGGGGAGATTGTTGGGGAACGTAGCATAAATTCAAAATTTTCCTACGTGTCACCAAGATCTATCTATGGAGAGACTAGCAACGAGGGGAAGGAGAGTGCATCTACATACCCTTGTAGATCTCTAAGCGGAAGCGTTCAAGTGAACGGGGTTGATGGAGTCGTACTCGTCGTGATTCAAATCACCGATGATCCTAGTGCCGAACAGACAGCACCTCCGCGTTCAACACACGTACGGAAGGGAGACGTCTCCCATGCCTTGATCCAGCAAGGAGGAGGGAGAGGTTGATGGAGATCCAGCAGCACGACGGCGTGGTGGAAGTAGCGGGATTCCAACAGGGCTTCGCTAAGCGCTGCGGGAGGAGGTAGATGTGTCACGGGAGGGAGAGGGAGGCGCCAGGCCTTAGATTGGTTTGCTCCTCCTTTTTCCCCACTATATATAGGGCCAAGGGAGAGGGGGAGGCGCAGCCCTTGCCCCTTCCTCCAAGGAAGGGTGCGGCCAAGGGTGGGGAGGAGTCCATCCTCCCCAAGGCACCTCGGAGGTGCCTTCCCCCTTTAGGACTCTCCCCTTTTTCTCTTCTCTTGGCGCATGGGCCTCTTGGGGCAGGTGCCCTTGGCCCATGTAGGCCAAGGCACATCCCCTACAGCCCATGTGGCCCCCCGGGGCAGGTGGCCCCACCCGGTGGACCCCCGGGACCCTTCCGGTGGTCCCGGTACAATACCGATGACCCCAAAACTTGTCCCGATGGCCGAAATGGCACTTCCTATATATAATTCTTTACCTCCGGACCATTCCGGAACTCCTCGTGACGTCCGGGATCTCATCCGGGACTCCGAACAACATTCGGGTTACCGCATACTAATATCTTCATAACCCTAGCGTCACCGAACCTTAAGTGTGTAGACCCTACGGGTTCGGGAGACATGCAGACATGACCGAGATGACTCTCCGGTCAATAACCAACAGCGGGATCTGGATACCCATGATGGCTCCCACATGTTCCACGATGATCTCATCGGATGAACCACGATGTCAAGGACTTAATCAATCCCGTATACAATTCCCTTTGTCTATCGGTATGTTACTTGCCCGAGATTCGATCGTCGGTATCCAATACCTAGTTCAATCTCGTTACCGGCAAGTCTCTTTACTCGTTCCGTAACACATCATCCCGTGATCAACTCTTTGGTCACATTGCGCATATGATGATGTCCTACCGAGTGGGCCCAGAGATACCTCTCCGCTTACACGGAGTGACAAATCCCAGTCTCGATTCGTGCCAACCCAACAGACACTTTCGGAGATACCTGTAATGCACCTTTATAGTCACCCAGTTACGTTGTGACGTTTGATACACCCAAAGCACTCCTACGGTATCCGGGAGTTGCACAATCTCATGGTCTAAGGAAATGATACTTGACATTAGAAAAGCTATAGCATACGAACTACACGATCTAGTGCTATGCTTAGGATTGGGTCTTGTCCATCACATCATTCTCCTAATGATGTGATCCCGTTATCAACGACATCCTATGTCCATGGTTAGGAAACCGTAACCATCTATTGATCAACGAGCTAGTCAACTAGAGGCTTACTAGGGACATGGTGTTGTCTATGTATCCACACATGTATCTGAGTTTCCTATCAATACAATTATAGCATGGATAATAAACGATTATCATGAACAAGGAAATATAATAATAATCAATTTATTATTGCCTCTAGGGCATATTTCCAACAGTCTCCCACTTGCACTAGAGTCAATAATCTAGTTCACATCGCAATGTGATTAACATTCACAGGTCACATCGCCATGTGACTAACACCCAAGAGTTTACTAGAGTCAGTAGTCTAGTTCACATCACTATGTGATTAACACTCAATGAGTTTTAGGTTTGATCATGTTGCTTGTGAGAGAGGTTTTAGTTAACGGGTCTGAACCTTTCAGATCCGTGTGTGCTTTACAAATCTCTATGTTATCTCCTAGATGCAGCTATCACGCTCTATTTGGAGCTAATCCAAATAACTGTTCTACTTGGAGCTATTCTAAATTGTTGCTCCATTATACGTATCCGGTATCTCTACTCAGAGCTATCCGAATAGGTGTTAAGCTTGCATCGACGTAACTCTTTACGACGAACTCTTTTACCACCTCCATAATCGAGAAAATTCCTTAGTCCACTAGTTACTGAGGATAATTTGACCGCTGTCCTGTGATCCATTCATGGATCACTCTTGTACCCCTTGACTGACTCATGGCAAGGCACACTTCAGGTGCGGTACACAGCATAGCATACTGTAGAGCCTACGTCTTAAGCATAGGGGACGACCTTCGTCCTTTCTCTCTATTCTGCCGCGGTCGAGCTTTAAGTCTTAACTTCATACCTTACAACTCAGGTAAGAACTCCTTCTTTGACTGATCCATCTTGAACACCTTCAAGATCACGTCAAGGCATGTGCTCATTTGAAAGTACTATTAAGCGTTTTGATCTATCCTTATAGATCTTGATGCTCAATGCTCAAGTAGCTTAATCCAGGCTTTCCATTGAAAAACACTTTCCAAATAACCCTATATGCTTCCCAGAAATTCTACGTCATTTCCGATCAACAACATATATTCATCAGAAATTCTATAGTGCTCCCACTCACTTCTTTGGAAATACCAGTTTCTCATAAACTTTGTATACACCCAAAATCTTTGATCATCTCATCAAAGCATACATTCCAACTCCGAGATGCTTACTCCAGTCCTCAGAAGGATTGTTGGAGCTTTGCATACTTATTAGCATCTTTCAGGATTGACAAAACCTTCCGGTTGTATCACATACAACCTTTCCTCAAGAAAATCGTCGAGGAAACAATGTTTTTACATCCTATCTGCAAGATCTCATAAATAATGCAGTAATCTCTAATATAATTCCAACAGACTCTTAGCATCGCTATGAGCGAGAAAGTCTCACCGTAGTCAACTCCTTGAACTTGTCGGAAAACATCTTAACGACAAGTCGAGCTTTCTTAATGGTGACATTTACCATCATTGTCCATCTTCCTTTTAAAATCCATCTACACTCAACAGCCTTACGACCATCAAGTAGTTCTTCCAAAGTCTACACTTTGTTTTCATACATGGATCCTCTCTCGGATTATATGGCCTCAAGCCATTTATCGGAATCCGGGCCCACCATCGCTTCTCCATAGCTCGTAGGTTCGTTGTTGTCTAGCAACATGACTTCCAAGACAGGATTACGTACCACTCCGAAGTAGTACGCATCCTTGTCATCCTACGAGGTTTGGGAGTGACTTGATCCTAAGTCTCATGATCAATATCATAAGCTTCCACTTCAATTGGTGTAGGTGCCACAGGAACAACTCTTTGTGCCCTGCTATACACTAGTTGAAGTAATGGTTTAATAACCTCATCAAGTCTCCACCATCCTCCCACTCAATTCTTTCGAGAGAAACTTTTCCTCGAGAAAGGACCCGATTCAAGAAACAATCCCTCATTGCTTTCGGATCTGAGACAGGAGGTATACCCAACTGTTTTGGGTTGTCCTATGAAGATGCATTTATCCGCTTTGGGTTCGAGCTTATCAGCCTGAAACTTTTCACATAAGCGTCGCAGCCCCAAACTTTTAAGAAATGACAGCTTAGGTTTCTCTAAACCATAGTTCATATGGTGTCATCTCATCGGAATTACGAGGTGCCCTATTTAAAGTGAATGTGGTTGTCTCTAATTCTTAACCCATAAACTATTGTGGTAATTCGATAAGAGACATCATGGTATGCATCATATCCAATAGGGTGCAGTTATGATGTTCGGACACACCATCACACTATGGTGTTCCAGGCTGTATTAGTTGTGAAACAATTTCCACAATGTCTTAATTCTGTGCCAAACTCGTAATTCAGATATTCATCTCTATGATCATATCATAGATCTTTTATCCTCTTGTCACGACGATCTTTCAACTTCACCCTGAAATTACTTGAACCTTTCAATAATTCAGACTCGTGATTTCATCAAGTAAATGTACTCAACATCTACTCAAATCATCTGTGAAGAAAGAACATAACGATATGCATTACATGCCTCAGCACTCATTGGACTGCACACATCAAAATGTATTACTTCCAACAATTTGCTTTCTAGTTCCATTTTACTAAAACCGAGGCTTTCAGTCATCTTGCCCATGTGGTATGATTTGCATGCCTCAAGTGATTCAAAATCAAGTGAGTCCAAACGGTCCATTTGCATGGAGTTTCTTCATGCATACACACCAATAGACATGGTTCGCATGTCTCAAACTTTTCAAAAATGAGTGAGTCCAAAGATCCATCAACATGGAGCTTCTTCATGCGTTTTATACCGATATGACTTACGTGGCTGTGCCACAAGTAGGTGGTACTATCATTACTATCTTTTGGCATGAACATGTGTATCACTACGATCGAGATTCAATAAACCATTCATTTTAGGTGTAAGACCATTGAAGGTATTATTCAAATAAACAGAGTAACCATTATTCTCCTTAAATGAATAACCGTATTGCGATAGACATAATCCAATCATGTCTATGCTCAACGTAAACACCAATCTCGATGGTAGAGGGAGCGTGCGATGCTTTATCATATCAACATTGGAAATACTTCCAACACATATCGTCAGCTCACCTTTAGCTAGTCTCCATTTATTCCGTAGCTTTTATTTCGAGTTACTAACACTTAGCAACCGAACCGGTATCTAATACCCTGGTGCTACTAGGAGTACTAGTAAAGTACACATCAACACAATGTATATCCAATATACTTCTATCGACCTTGCCAGCCTTCTTATCTACCAAGTATCTAGGGTAATTATGCTCCAGTGGCTGTTCCCCTTATTACAGAAGCACTTAGTCTCGGGTTTGGGTTCAACCTTGGGTTTCTTCACTAGAGCAGCAGCTGAATTGCCGTTTCATGAAGTATCCCTTCATGCTCTTGCCCTCCTTGAAACTAGTGGTTTCACCAACCATCAACAATTGATGCTCCTTCTTGATTTCTACTTTTGCGGTGTCAAACATCGCGAATATCTCAAGGATCATCATATATGTCCTCGATATATTATAGTTCATCACGAAGCTCTAGCAGCTTGGTGGTAATGACTTCGGAGAACCATCACTATCTCATCTGGAAGATCAACTCCCACTTGATTCAAATGATTGTTGTACTCAGACAATCTGAGCACAAGCTCAACAATTGAGCTTTTCTCCTTAGTTTGCAGGTTAAGAAAATCGTCGGAGGTCTTATACCTCTTGACGTGGGCACGAGCCTGAAATTCCAATTTCAGCCCTCAAAACATCTCATATGTTTCGTGACGTTTCAAAACGTCTTTGGTGCCTCAACTCTAAACCGTTTAACTGAACTATCACGTAGTTATCAAAACGTGTATGTCAGATGTTCGCAACATCCACAGACAACGTTCGAGGTTCAGCACACTGAGCGGTGCATTAAGGACATCAGCCTTCTATGAAGCAATGAGGACAATCCTCAGTCTACGGACCTAGTCCGCATAATTGCTACTATCAACTTTCAACTAATTTTTCTTTAGGAACATATCTAAACAGTAGAACTGAAACGCGAGCTACGACATAATTTGCAAAATCCTTTTTGACTATGTTCAGGATAATTAAGTTCATCGTATGAACTCCCACTTAGATAGACATCCCTCTAGTCATCTAAGAGATTACATGATCCGAGTGAACTAGGCCGTGTCCGATTAACACGTGAGACGGACTAGTCAACGTCGGTGAACATCTTCATGTTGATCGTATCTTCTATACGACTCATGCTCGACCTTTCGGTCTCTGTGTTCCGAGGCCATGTCTTCACATGCTAGGCTCGTCAAGTTAACCCTAAGTGTTTTTGCATGTGTAAATCTTGCTTACACCCATTGTATGTGAACAAAAGGATCTATCACACCCGATTAACACGTGATGCTTCGAAGCGAAGAACTGTAGCAACGGTGCACAGTTAGGGGAGAACACTTCTTGAAATTTTAATGAGGGATCATCTTATTTACTACCGTCGTACTAAGCAAATAAGATGTATAAATATGATAAACATCATATGCAATCAAATAATAGTGACATGATAAGGCCAATATCATATAGCTCCTTTGATCTCCATCTTGGGGCTCCATGATCATCTTGTCACCGGTATGACACCATGATCTCCATCATCATGATCTCCATCATCGTGTCTTCTTGAAGTTGTCTCGTCATCGACATGCAAGTCGTGATTCCCTTGACAAGAACATGATCAATCTCATACATTACATATAACATTCATCACATCCTTTTGGCCATATCGAATCACATAGCATACCCTGCAAAAACAAGTTAGACGTCCTCTAATTGTTGTTTGCATGTTTTACGTGGCTGCTATGGGTTTCTAGCAAGAACGTTTCTTACCTACGCAAAGACCACAACGTGATATGCCAATTGCTATTTACCCTTCATAAGGACCCTGTTCATCGAATCCGATCCGACTAAAGTAGGAGAGACAGACACCCGCTAGCCACCTTATGCAACTAGTGCATGTTTGTCGGTGGAACCGGTCTCACGTAAGAGTACGTGTAAGGTTGGTCCGGGCCGCTTCATCCCACGATGCCGCCGAATCAAGATAAGACTAGTAACGGCAAGCATATTGAACAAAATCAACGCCCACAACTACTTTGTGTTCTACTCGTGCATAGAATCTACGCAATAGACCTAGCTCATGATGCCACTGTTGGGGAACGTAGCATAAATTCAAAATTTTCCTACATGTCACCAAGATCTATCTATGGAGAGACTAGCAACGAGGGGAAGGAGAGTGCATCTACATACCCTTGTAGATCGCTAAGCGGAAGCGTTCAAGTGAACGGGGTTGATGGAGTCGTACTCGTCGTGATTCAAATCACCGATGATCCTAGTGCCGAACGGACAGCACCTCCGCGTTCAACACACGTACGGAAGGGAGACGTCTCCCATGCCTTGATCCAGCAAGGAGGAGGGAGAGGTT